>NW_007729287.1:116818-140191 GCF_000696425.1 Galeopterus variegatus | reverse complement strand
TAAGCCAAAAAAAAAAAAAAAAAAAAAAAAAAAAAAAGGGAAAAAAAAAAACAAAAAAAAAAAAAAAAAAAAAAAAAAAAAAAAGGAGAAAAAAAAAACCAAAAAAAAAAAAAAAAAAAAAAAAAACAACCCAGAAAGTTAGAGGGAAACAGAAAAGTTTAGGCAGGGAGCAGATGAAGGGTTAGTACCTTCAGTACTTCCTGAACTTTCTCAGCCACTTGTACCATGGTGGTCAGAATTGATTCACTGTAGAGTCGCTGTAGGGAACAGGTAGGAATCAGAAGCCAAGAGAAAGAGGACAGTGGATTGGGGTCGTGGGGCTCTCGGGGTTTCCAAAATCAGCAGCCATGGTCTGGGAGAGCAGAGGTTAAGGTGGGGTTGGGGTTGGCACCTTTATTTGTAGTATGCAGGGATGAGTCTTTGTCACCTGGTATGTGGGTGTGACTCTTGGAAGATCTCAGCCTCACATTGCCCCAGCAATTGAACAATTTTCTGGGCATCTGCTTTGTCCAGGTCCTGGGTCAGTGGATTTGACTTCTCTGTGATTGGCACAGCTGCCTCATACCCAGACAGCTAGAGGGGAGAGGGGTTAAGAATGGAGGCAGGAAGCCAAAGCCTCATTCATGCCCACTGGAGGTGGCAGTGGTAGCACACACAGTATTTGGACTTATACACACACACACCATGCACTCCCGGAATTTATTGGTACTCTGAGCCTGTTAGGGAAAGAATATTAGGAAGGAAGACAGGAAGAAAGAGGGGGGTGAACAGAAATCCAGGGTGGAGGGAAGTCCAGATGAAAAATGTTTCTAGGAATTAGTGCAGAAGGCCAACATGGAGAAGGGGTCTTACCTCCCACTTGCCAGGCTCCAGGGTTTCAATCACATGTTGAAACCGTTTTGTGCCTGGCATGGTCCTCTGCTGTGGACACACTGTCCTCCCTGCCTCTTCAGCCACACAAACCCCTCTGGTCACAATGACTTGCTTCCAGCTGGCAGGGCTTTATCTGAGCCTCAGTGATGATTAATTCAAGAACTCTGGCCTCTCTGAGTACCACCCCCTGCACCTCTGCCTGCATCACCCATTCCTGGTTGCTAAACCCCCAGCCTTCTGGTAACCCCAGGGGAGCCCCCGAGGTTTCTCTTTGCATGCATCCTGACTTGCCAGCCTCTACTTTGCCCCATGAAGAGGATGACCTGAGGTTGATTACTCTTGCCCCTCAGGCACAATGTCCTCTTACCTGGAAGACCCGGAGCCTGGGAGTGCAGGATAACACCCAGGCCAGTGAGAATCCCAAGGCAAGAGTGCTCTGGACCAGGATGCCTCAGGAGGCCAGAGATCAGGGTCCTCAGGTCAGCAGAAGTCAGAGGACCTGGCCCATGGCTTGATCACATGCTCAGCACACACAGTCCTCCCCTGCCCCACTGGCCCCATTTTACCCTCTCCTCTCAGAAAGGAAGACAACAGAGGCTTCAGAGCCCTAGGTGTGCACACACTGAACTGGATATTACAGGGGGGAAGATGCCACAGAAATAGAAATACTGTAATAAGAATTAGAAGCCAAAGAATCTGCCCTAAATACAATGTTAGCTGACATTTATTTACGCTGAACAATGCACTTTTCACATACAATATCTCATTGGATACATCAACACTAATAAGTCAGTATTGACATTCTCATTTTTTTTTCTTGTCCAAAATTTATTTTTTATTTAATATTTTTCATATTTTTCTATTTCCTCAGCATTTCCATATGAATTTAAGTTCCTTACATTAATAGGTTTTCCCTTATGTGAATTCTCTGATGTTGACTAAGGTGTGAGCTCTGACTGAAGGCCCTCCCACACTCACTGCATTCATAGGGTTTCTCTCCAGTGTGGATTCTCAGGTGCCGAATAAGGTGTGAGCTTACTCTGAAGGTTTTCCCACATTCAGTACATTCATAGGGTTTCTCTCTGGTGTGAATTCTCTGATGCAGGATAAGATGTGAGTTCAGGCTGAATGCTCTCCCACATTCTTTACATCCAAAGGGTCTTTCCCCAGTGTGAATTCGCTGATGTCTAATAAGATCTGAGCTCCCCCCAAAGCCTTTCCCACACTCATTACATTCATAAGGTCTCTCTCCAGTGTGGATTCTCTGATGCCTAACAAGCTTTGAGCTGTGCCTGAAAACTTTCCCACACTCATTACACTGATGGGTTTTCTCTCCACTGAAAATTGCTGCATGTTTAATAAGGTTCTGGCTCTTGAAAGATTTTCCATACTGGTGATTTTTTTCTTCAGCATAAATTCTTTGATGCTTAATAAAATCTGAATTCCATTTGAAACTCTGGTCATAGGTACCATGTTTACAAGATTCTGGTGTGTGAATTTATTTGTGTTCAGATTTAAGCTTCTCTCACATCCATCATGGCTTACTATTTCATCTGTGAGTATATTTTTGTGGGTTAGGATTTTACTAAAACCTCCATCGTGGGCAGATGATGGTCTCCAAGACTCCCCTGGTTCTTGCTCCCACTGCCTCTTTATCCTGCCTGCAGCCTCTTTATCCTGCCTGCGGACTTACAGATGTCTGGAGGCTCATCAGATCCTTCTGACACATATCCTGAGATTCTTCCTGATATAATTCTCTGTGATTCCATATTTTCATAAATGTCCAGCTTTGGCATGGATCCATTGTTTTTACTTTCATTATCACAGTCCAGTAGGAGCTGGGGTTCTGAAGAACCATAATGGGCCTTGGTCTCTGTTGGCTGGAACGGGACACTAAGTGCTGGCCCAGGAGGTGATACCTTTTTCCTGAATATTTCTTGTCCATGTCCATGTGCTGAAACCTGGTGTACTGCTTCATCAGTGCCTCTCTCCAAATCTTCCAGTATGGTTACTGCCTCCTCTCCACTCTCTGGGTAATGTTCACGCACCCAGGCCTGCAGATCTCCTGGCAGGATGGTCAGGAACTGCTCCAGCACCAGCAGCTCCAAGATCTGCTCCTTGGTGTGGGTCTCTGGCTTCAGCCACTGACAGCAGAGCTCCCGGAGCCGGCTCAGTGCCTTGCGGGGTCCAGGAGAATCCTCATAGCAGAACTGCCTAAAAAGTTGTCGGCAGAGCTCCTGCCTGAGGGGATCGCTTCTCTGTACACAAGTGTCCTGCCTCCAGATAAACCCTTCCTCTTCTACCTTCACTATCAGAAGTCCATCATTCTCTGGAAACGGGGCGCCCGGGCATGCGGGGGCGGGAAGGCGTGGGGAAAATGGGGCTGCCGTGGGCCGTGCGGAGCCGCGGAGAGCTGCTGCCCACCGGGCGCTCCGGGCCGCCTTTGACTCCGCACAACTCCTGCCACCTCCAGGAGCCCCGCCTGGATGTCAAACGGATGCCCCAGTGCCCTCCAGCGGACTCGGTGGGGACCATGGCTTCGCTGATGCCCCTCTCCCCATATCTAAGCCCCACGGTCCTCCTGCTGGTCAGCTGTGACCTGGGCTTTGTGCGAGCAGGTGAGTAAAGAGGAATGGGGGCGCGTCAACCGGAGCTAGTCTGTGGTGAAACCTGTTAACCTGTGAACACCCTGGCACCCACAGACCGGCCTCCTTCTCCTGTGAATGTGACGGTCACTCACCTCAGAGCCAACTCGGCCACTGTGTCCTGGGACGTCCCAGAAGGCAACATCGTCATTGGCTACTCCATATCCCAACAAGTATGAATCACCCTTCTGCTCCCCCAGCCTGTGTCCTTGGATCTCTGAACATTCCTTCAGTTTCCTCCCCCTTTTAAACTCCCCTCCTTGAGATGGAGGAACCTAGGAGCTGGTGTTTCCTGGGTCAAGCTGCCCTTTTCACCCTCCTGCCTTGGAGTGCTTGGATATTCAGGAGTCCTGGGTTGAGCCTTGTGACCTGGGACTGGGGTGAGGCTGCCCTCCTGTCCCATCGTCTCCCTGCAGCGGCAGAATGGCCCCGGGCAGCGTGTGATCCGGGAGGTGAACACCACCACTCGGGCCTGTGCCCTCTGGGGCCTGGCTGAAGACAGTGACTACACAGTGCAGGTCAGGAGCATCGGCCTTCGGGGAGAGAGCCCGCCAGGGCCCCGGGTGCACTTTCGAACTCTCAAGGGTTCTGACCGGCTACCGTCAAACAGCTCAAGCCCAGGTGAGGGTCTGTTGGATTCTCTAGTTTTTTACCTGGATTTTTAGTCTCTTATTTATAGCCCCAAGGCAATCAATGGTCTAGCTTAGAGGAATAAAAGGATGATTTAATTCACCGTAAGGCCAGAACGGAAGGAAAAGCAGGTGGGCAGGGAACCGGCTATAGACAGGCTAGTAATGAATCATTTGGGGGCAAGGCTTTTAGGCTTCCTATTACCCAATCTCATTTCACATCAGCTGCAGCCTGCCTGAGCCACCTCCTGTGTTTTGGTCTCTAACCACTTGTCCACCAATGGCTTTCTCTCAGAGAGGGGCTACCCTACAACTGCAGGGGCAACACTGTGGAGGGTCTCCCCAACTCTAATCCCTGGCATTTCCATCCTGCATATGTCTGCATAGATATAGTTCTCTAGCTGTTCCCCAGTAACCCCAAGTCTGTCTCCTCCCTTCTCAGGTGACATCACAGTGGAGGGTCTGGATGGAGAGCAACCACTGCAGACTGGGGAAGTGGTCATCATCGTGGTGGTGTTGCTCATGTGGGCTGGTGAGTAAGCAGCTGGATGGGGGACCAGGGACTGAGGAAGTGGGACTCGGTGAAGATGGGAGGTGGCGAAAGTTGTCAGGAGAAACAAGAGTGACCAAAACGGAGTGAGGAGATGCTTAGTTGAGGGGGAATGATTAGGAGAAGTTTGAAGAAAGGGAAAGAAGGCTTTTGGGAGCCCAAAGAGGAAAATTGCATGGGCACCACGAATCCAAGAATTTTTTTCTTGGATTTTCTAGAAGCCGTGTGGGTATCTCACTGCCCTCCAAGGCTGTGAGTGGGAGGTCAAGATCGAAGCTCAGATTATATTGTTGTGTTTCAGCTGTGATTGGGCTGTTCTGCCGTCAGTATGACATCATCAAGGACAATGACTCTAACAACAACCCCAAGGAGAAGGGCAAGGGGCCGGAACAGAGTCCTCAGGGAAGGCCAGTGGGGACAAGACAGGTGATGTGGGGGCCAGTAAGGGTGGGAAGGGTGATTTTGCCCCTGAGGGGCAGCCAGAGAAAGGAAGATGACCAAAGAGGGGCAGGGAAAGAGAGAGAATGGAAGATGTGGGATGCAGGAGGCTGGAAAGGGTGGCACCTATTACCTTCCTGAAATTAGAGACTCAAACCAGTTTCTTTCATAGAAAAAGTCACCATCCATCAATACCATCGACGTTTGAGTGAAGAAACAGAACCAGAAGAGAGATGAACTAACAACCTGGGGATGGGGACAGGGTCAGGGAGAGCCTAAGATGGTGATCTGCCCAAGCAGAAGGATCCCACTTCCTCCCATAGGGTGATGACCCTCCCACAATCTCAGGCCTGGTACCCATCCTCTTTCCACTGTGAGCAGGGCCAGAAGGTAGGTCCGTTAGAGTCTGTGCCCCTGGACCTGGGGAGTACATATCAGATGGGATATCTCCTCCCATCTCCCAGGTCCAGGGGAGGGACACTTGTTCAACCCTATCCCATTAGGTCCCAAATGAGGGCCCCAATTCACCTGCATCAGGACTCTTGGCATCCCCAGCTGCCCCCACATCTTGCCTTTGGGTCTCAGAGAAGGGTGTTTCTGTGGGTACTCCCCCTCCCCCAGCAAATAAAAGGAATCATCTGGGCCTAGAGGCAGATGCTGCACTGCACTACTCCAATGTCTTCCATGGAGCCTCAGGTGCTCCCCCTCTCACCTGGTGGCCCCTCCAGCTGCTGGTGATCTCACCCCTTGGACATTTTTCCAATAAAGATTCTTGGACAAACTGGAGCTGACTGTATGGTATACTGTATAGTATGCTGAAGACATTTCCCCACTTTGTCTCTCTCCTGGCTCTCCAAGGGCACCTCATACCACCACCAGCATGACAGCAGACTCTCAGTGTAAGGTGTTTGCTTCTATTCTCCAGACCAGAATGGGTGGAGAGGGATCAGGAAGAAAGGGCATAGAGAACTAGAGCCCTAGTTTCTTTTGCTTTGTTGAGTGAGAAGGGAGAAAAAGAAAAGGAAATAAAAGATATATGAGGGTACTTCAAAAAGTTCATGAAAAATAGAATTAAAAGATAATATGAATCCTTCCACAAACTTTTTGAAGTACTTTTGTAAGTTCTTCCTACACAAGTGGAAACTAAGTTATGTCACATGGGCCAGTAACCCTTTTATCTTCACTGCTCACATCAATGGCCCAGCTCCTCAACATTTATTCTTCTGACTCCTCCATCAACCCTGAGCTAATGGTCAGAAAAGGACTGAGCAGTGTCTTGGGGACTAATGAAAGAACAGCTACAATAATGGATCCCTCAATGCCACTTGCGTCCATCCTGGGCAGTCCTGTGCCTTACTCTTCCCTCCGTGGCTTTCCCATTCATCTCTGTCTCTGTCTCTTTCAGTAAGTGAAGGTCAATAATATTTATAAAAGGTAAATGAGTTTATATTCATGCTTTGCCACCATGTCCAGAGGAGGATTCTGTAAATAAAATTGAGGGTTGGAGCTGCCCTGTCAAAAGAATTATAATTTAGACTTTAGGGCTTACTTGTTTCCTGTGAAAATAGGGGCTGTCCCCCATTCTTTCCTCATTTCCAAGGGCAGGTTAGTGGCAGTGAGAGAAATATCTGTTGACATTTGCAACCACTGTGGGGGAAAGGCTGCCGGATCCAGAGTCTCTCTGGAGAGCATATGCTACACTTGCTGGAGGGTTACAAGTCCCAACATCAGATATTTCCAGAGGAGGCTTATGAATAACTCATTTTCTGTATTTCAATCTCTCTGATATGTTACAAGAAATTAGACCAAAAACTTCTGAAAGGGACCCTGATCCAAACAAAAATCAAGAATTCAATATCTTTTTTACTTAACCAAGCTCCAACCCCAGGTTATCACAAGACTTAATCTTAACCTGTCAGTTCAGCCAAGCTCTGGTTTGCCCTCTGCCCTGAGCTATAAAAGCATCCTGATCTAAGTGGCCGTCTCTAACCCACCATTACCCAATTCGGAATTAGGGTACCTTACCTTTCCCTGGCTGCTGGTTCCAGAACATTCAACTCTCAGACTCCGGAAACATCATTTCTTGGGATGAGAGCGTCACAAGGTATAGAGAGTGAGCTAAGAGTTGAGAAGGAACATAAAGAGTGTTTAAATCTGCCAGCTCTGGGTTGAATCACGGTTCCGTCCTTTACTGGCTGTGTTAGCTTGGGCAAGTGACCCCTCTAATCCTGAATCTCCTATTATGTAAAATGGAACTAATAATAAGGCCATCCCATTCAAAAGGTGGTTATGAGATTAAATGACCTGATAATGCATGTACACCACTTTGCACAGTACCTGCCAGACACATACTGAGATCCCGTGCAAGTCAGATAACCTATTTAGGTGCAATTCTGTCAACTGCAAAAGCCCTGCCATAGCAACTGCCCTGCTTTCCCCCAGGGTTGTGAGGATTAAAAAAGAATGCACTCGGCCACGCTTCTGTACATCAAAGAGCGAGAAGACTACGATTACCATAACGAGGACGATTACGTAGGACCCGGAGTTTGCCGAAGGCTGGTGGGCGGGGCTTGGTTTTAGGTTTGCATGCAGCGACAGGATTGGCCGAGGAGAGGATTCCTCAAACCCTTTCGAGGTCCCGCCCTAGGTCTCACTGCGCTTGCGCACGTCCTGTTCGCTTTGTCGCGGACGGATGTGGTGACCTTGCGTCGTGGGTTGCGCTCCGTCAGCTTTTGTAGCTGCGGCTGCGTGAAGGGTTGTCCAGGTAACCACCGGAGTTGTCGCTGTCTTGGTAGCACCTGAGCGACAGCTGTGCGTCATGCAGTTGAAGCACCTGAGGACCTTGCTGAGCCCTCAGGTGAGGAGTTGCGTGCCTCTTCCCTCCCCCGCCCGCCTTACGTTCCAAGAAAAGTGGGGGCCCTGCAGTTTAATAATGTTGAGCGCCCACTGTGTGCAGAAGACTGTAAAGGATCTAGCCACGCTCCGGACTCTGCTCCCTCAGTAGTGTTCAGCAGGCGAGCTGGACCGCTGAGGGCTGTAGCTGTCATTACATTTCGTTACCATCAGTTGTGTACCAGGCCCCGTGCTGGGGCTCTAGGAAATCCAAAGTCACCCGGCTTACTGCCTCTGCCTTCAAGAGACTCATGGCAAAGGGTGGGGCGCACATGTAAAATGCGAACATAAGTCTACACAGAAGTAAGTGCTTTCGGTGCAGGCCTAAAGAGGGGACTTAGGAGACCAGAATTTAAGTCCTAGCTGCACCACTACCTTAACTAAATGATGTCTCTGGCTGTAGCCCTTATCACACTTCTCTTTGAGCATTCACCATCTTCTTCGTTTGGAAAATGGGGGTACTGATAGCAACCTTAGGCGATTTGGGGGAGAGTTAAATGAAGTAAATGCACAGAAGAGTATTATAGACTGAAAAAGGAGCATGAAATGAAGTAATATGCACAGAAGAGCATTATAGACTGAAAAAGCAGCGTAAAAATGGATAGACGAGGGAAGAACATTCAAAATTCAAAGGACAGAATAATACAAAGCTGATAGGAGTAGTATGTTCCTTAACTCACTGCTTAATGTGTACCAGGGCAGCATAACTAAAGGTTAGGATTGTGGTTTATGGAGTCAAACATATATGAATTTAAATCTTGGTACAGCCATTTACAAACTGTGTATGTAAGGTTGGGCTAATTACTTAACCTTTTTGTGCTTCCATTCTGTAGAAGGGATAATAACAGTGCCTACCTCAGAGTTATGAGGCAAAATGAGATCATGGATGTCAGGCACTTATCAAAATGCCTAGTGTGTGGTAAGTGCTTGGTAAAGGTTAGCTAGTATTATTCTATCCTCTGTAGAAGGGATAATAACAGTGCCTACCTCAGAGTTATGAGGCAAAATGAGATCATGGATTTCAAGCACTTATCAAAATGCCTAGTGTGTGGTAAGTGCTTGGTAAAGGTTAGCTAGTATTATTATATCACCTATTTCATGTAATCCTCACTACAGTCTAGTGAGGTACATGTTGTAGAGAAAGGAGAATTCATTGATTACGGAAATCATGAAGGCTTCACAGAGGATGTGGCATTTGGAGAAGAGAAGGAAATTAGAACAAAAGAGAGTTGTGCTCATTGCTCAGTAAGCTGCCCCCCAAATCTGTTGATTATTTATTTATTTTGCAACTAACTGGTAAGAATCTGTGATTTAAAAATATCTTTGCCCTGATGGAAAAATTGGAAGTGAAATCCATCCTTCATAAGCTGCCCCCCAAATCTGTTGATTATTTATTTATTTTGCAACTAACTGGTAAGAATCTGTAATTTAAAAATATCTTTGCCCTGATGGAAAAATTGGAAGTGAAATCCATCCTTCCGTCTCCCAAAATAAAATTATGTCATGATGCAGGTAGGGCTGAATGCCCAGAACTGGGCAAAGGTTGATGAGGAGCCCTCAGCCCTTCTAATGTAATGAAGAGTTGGAGGATGGTAGTGGTGGTGGTGTGCCTACTTTCTGATCCTAGTTTGAGGATTTTGGTTGAAAAAAGGTTTTTTACTTCTGACTTTGGAGTAGGTGGTTTAGGAGTAAAAAGTGAAAGTGTTTTAAGCCAGAGCTCTAGAGTCCAAATAATTAATCAAAGAGTTGGAGCAGAAGCTAAATTTTTTTTTCTCTCAAGGAGGGAAACCTTTAGTGGCAGAACCATAGAAGACCAGAACTAGTGGTGAAGGGACAGACATGATAAGAGTCATTCACTGGGTCATATTACTTCTAACTTGGGCTTCTGTGAAGTGGATAGTTAAGGGTGAAAAAATGGAATTGTTCTTCCTAAGTCTGAGCTGTAATTATCTTACTCTCCATTCCAGAACTTGCAGTGTTTCCCCCTCACCGGCCAAAGAAGCCCAAACTCCTTAGCCTGGCTTCAAAGAATCTTCCTGAGCTGGCCCCAGTCTGTTTTTCCTGCCTTACCTCCTCTGTTCTGTTTACAAAGTAGTTTCAGCTAAATTAAACTACTGTTTTTTAACAGAACTTGCCTTCATTCATGCCATTCCTTCCATCTCAGATAATTTTCCACTCAGCTGCATCCATTCTTCAAAGTGTAATTCTGATCATTTAAACATAAAATGATCTCAAGCTTCTCCAAACTGTTACAGCTCTCTGTACATACTTCTCTTATTGGACTTTTCTTGTTTTGTACCATTTTATTAGATCCAGGGACAGGATCTGTGTTTTGCCCTTTGTCTCTCTATCAGCCCCTGGCCAAGTGCCTTTCTCAGTAAGTTGTGCAAAAAATATTAATTGAGTGAATGGCTAAAGACCAAAACTTATCGGGCCAATTGAATTTATTTCAGTAACAGTCCTGGGATATGAAGGAACAAGGAGGCCATTGCAGGGGTACATTAGTACAGTTGATTTAGAATGTCACCTCTTAGTATGTTTGTGTTATGAGTCTCTAGAAGCACATTGTTCTTACAGTCCAGGATCTGATGGCCTTGGAGACCAGGATGGGCCACAGGCATCGCTTTGTTTTAAGGATAAGATTATGACAGGAAGAAAATTGACCAAACTCGCACTAGAAGTAATGGAACTAGAAATGTGTTTGGCATTCTAGACCAGAACTTGGGTTTATTTTACCCCTTTGCCTCTGCAGGATGGAGCTGCAAAGGTGACCTGTATGGCTTGGTCCCAGAACAATGCCAAATTTGCTGTCTGCACAGTGGACCGAGTGGTATTGTTGTACGATGAACATGGAGAGCGGAGAGATAAATTCTCCACCAAACCATCTGACATGAAGGTGAAGAGAATATTCATGTGTACCATAACTTGTTGATGGGGCCTTACAAACCTATAGGACTTCCTAACCTGCCTCTTAGCCACAGGCATAGGAAATGGCCTACCCTGTCTTTACTCAGTATAAATCCCTCAAGCCCATTAGAGCACATATGCACCTTTTCTTCTTTTTTCTCTTCATGTATATTCATTATTTCTTTTTCTTTTTTTAACTCTTAGTATGGCAGGAAGAGCTATATGGTGAAGGGCATGGCCTTTTCTCCTGATTCCACTAAAATTGCTATAGGACAGACTGACAACATCATCTATGTCTACAAGATTGGAGAAGACTGGTAAGGACAGAGATTGGGAGATGGAATGGCCTAGAAAAGAAAGGGAGGGAAAGAGAAATGCCTCACTGGGGAGGGGGAATAGAGAAGATGAGGAGCCAAGATTGGGCGTGGAAGTCAGAGACTTTCCGGAGTTTGTTGTTGTCACTTCCCCACCTTTGCGTCTCTCACATGTTCAGCAATCCCATCCCTGGAGGAATCAGTCTAAGATAACAGGAACCCCTGTGAGATCCTGGGAAGCCCAGAGTGATGTTCCATCTTTGTTATTCTTCCAAAGCTACTCAGGCTTCCTCTTATGCCCCCTTTCAGGGCTCCTGCAGAGTGGTAGGAAATACTACTCAGCCAGGGAAGGCATCTGCTCTTTCTTCCCTTCCCTCAGCATCATTTTTGGCAATTATTTATGGAAGTGGTTTTTAATATGCTTTCCCTCCTTTTATTTGGCAGGGGTGACAAGAAGGTCATTTGCAACAAATTCATCCAGACGGTAAAGTTCAGACCAGTCCCTGGGAGCTTAGGATGAACAAACATGTATTAGTATATCTGCTTAGAAATGCAACCAGGAGTTGCATTTTCTGACCACTGAATTTAACTTTTCCTGCTGCAAGGATGGTGCTGCCTGGATGCTCATTGTCATCTGCCTTCCTCTTTAGAGCCTAGTTGTATTCCCTCCTCTCCTTCCCTACAGGAGGTTGGGGTGATGGCATGTGGTGGGGTGTTCAGGTTGTTATAAATATGCTAACTCACACAGATGGAGTTATCTTTTTCATCATTTCTTTCATACAGAGTGCTGTTACTTGTCTCCAGTGGCCAGCAGAGTACATCATTGTCTTTGGACTGGCTGAAGGGAAGGTAAAGGAGAGGTGGTGGGTGGGGATCATGGTTCTGGACAGAGGAATATGGTTTATCTTCTCCCTTAGGGTCAGTTTGTATACGGAGGGAGAATGCATAGGAACCAGTTTGTGGTTTTTGTTTTTTCTTTTTTCTCTTAGCACCTGGGTGAAATTGAAAGTAGCCTAACCAGACTTGTGTCCATTCTCCCATTTTCAGGTTCGTTTAGCAAACACTAAAACTAACAAGTCATCTACCATCTATGGGACAGATTCTTATGTGGTATCACTGACAACAAAGTGAGTAAGGAAGGAGTGGTATCACAGAGCTTGGAAATGTTAGAAAAAGCTGTGGGGGAAGTCTGGGCTGGGGGACCACCCTATGAAAGATGGGGAGGACTGGTAGCAGGAATTGCAGGTAGCATAGTGTTTGAGAGAGAAAGGGGACTTTCTTGATGAGATAGGATACTGTGGGGGAAGTCTGGGCTGGGGGACCACCCTATGAAAGATGGGGAGGACTGGTAGCAGGAATCGCAGGTAGCATAGTGTTTGAGAGAGAAAGGGGACTTTCTTGATGAGATAGGATACTCTGATTTCTTCCTGTATTTCTCTCCTTTCCTCCTCTTGCCCTTTTTTAGTTCCTCTGGGAAAGGAATTCTCTCTGGTCATGCAGATGGTACCATCGTTAGGTATTTCTTTGATGATGAAGGCTCTGGAGAGTCACAGGTATGAATAAAAGATGCTCTGGGATAGGGGATAAGGAAATTCCAGGAGCTCACCTAAAGGAGCTTGGATATCTAAGGCATTTAGATTGAGATGCTAGGGGAGGAGGCTGGAGGAGTGAGAAAGGGGATGGGAAAGGTGGGTGCAGCCACAGTGAGGATTTGTTTAGGAGGCTGGAGCTTACTGTTTATAGGAAGGGATGACTCAGGTGAAAGAGACCTTGAGACAAAGGGAAATAAAGACCTTGAGGGGAATGAAAAATGAAAATTATTCCCACTTTCATAAAAAAAATGTATGTGTATAAATTCATAGAAAAGAGAGTTAACAGTCTACTCTGGAGAGGGGAAAGGGAAAAGATGGGGGATAAAAGGAAACATGTTTTATCCTATATAATTATGTATTGTGTGAATCATTTACATTAAAAATTACTTGTGTAATAATTAAATTTAGCTCTCCTGAAAAAAAAGAACCATATGCTCTCTGTGGGTCTAGATAGTGCTGGTTAATGTGTGTCCCTTTGGGGAACCTTACTAGGTACATATTAAAGATCTCCAACACACAAGTGTTTTGAGATTTCTCTAGAGCACAAGGTCAGTGAGTGTTTGTATGTTGTGTGTGTGTATGTCATGTGTGTATGTATGTATGAGACAGAAAGATAATTTGTGAAGTCTTCTAGATTAAGATGTGTTGGGGGTGGGGAAATGTGGGAAGAAAGATTTCTGCAGGGTAGGATGGTCAGAGTGAGTGTATCAGGTACTGGGAATGAGGAATTTCTGGGGTAGAGTCCTCATAGAATGATTGAAACCTACTTCTGTTTTAGGGGAAATTGGTTAACCACCCCTGCCCACCCTATGCCTTGGCTTGGGCAACCAACAGCATTGTGGCTGCAGGCTGTGATCGGAGGATTGTGGCCTACGGAAAGGAAGGCCACGTACTACAGACTTTTGATTATAGCCGTGACCCACAGGAGCGGGAGTTCACCACAGCTGCAGCAAGTCCTGGAGGCCAGTCCGTTGTGCTAGGAAGTTATGACAGGTGGGTCCCCTTTCCAGTTGCATCTTCTGCTTACTTTCCCTGTGAACACCCTCTGCTTTAGTCCAGTTATTCTGAACCAGCGTGGAGACTGGACCAGAACCAAGTGGATGTTGAAAGAGATTCTCAGAATGTAATTCATGCACTTTCCTCTTCCTGCTGCCACCATCCTTTGTTACGCTGGCAGTTCCAAAATGCACCATGCTCTTGTTTTGTCTTTGTGCCTCTCCTTGAAATTTCACAGCAGAATCCGTCTCCACTTTCTTTGGGTTCCCATTGCCCCTTTCAGACCCCTGGCTTAGAGTTTGTCACATTGTATTATAGTTTGTTGTTTGTATTTAGGTAAATTGAAGAGTCCTTGAGAAGAGGGTTTATTATTCACCTTTTATCCTTAGTGCCTAGATTAGCATCTAGTACATGTTTGATGAATGAATTAATGATGGAACAGTAGGGAAGCAGCAAGCGTCTGGGTCCCATCACTTCTTTGGAGCATGTTTATCCCCGCCTGTGTCAGCCCTGTCTTTCTGTCCCTTTCAATCTTATGTGTCTCCTCATATTCCTTTCTTTCTTCTCTCACTCCTACCATTTCTATTTTCTTTTCCATATTTCTCAATTCCTAACAGCTCGTTTTTCTCACCTGCCCTGCTCTTTTGTTTTCTCTGCTCTCATCGCTCTTATTCCTCTTACTTTTGCCTTGATTTTCCCAACTTACTTCCTTTGCATCTTCTTTTCCTCTCTTGCTAGACTGCCTACCATGTCTGTTCTTTATTTCCTCCCTGCTCTGATATAGCAAGACTAATTTCTTTCAATTACCAGCCCATTTTCACTCTTTTACTCAGCCACCATCTCTTCTAAAAGCCACATACTTTATTTCAGACTTCGGGTGCTCAACTGGAGCCCTCGAAGAGGCATCTGGGAAGAGGCAAAGCCCAAGGAGATTGCCAATTTATACACTGTCACTGCCTTGGCCTGGAAGCGGGATGGCTCACGACTCTGTGCGGTGTGTAACTAGTAACCCTTTTCTGGACTGGTAACTTTCTCCAAACTAGAAAAAGTCCTTCCTTATCCTAAAGCATTCTCCCCTGATTCTAGATGATCTCTTTACTTTTGACCCAAACATATCTGACGTTATAGGCAGGAAAAAGAAATTCATACTTTATTGGAGGCCAAAAAGGACAAGCTGTATATAGGCAGGGCTGATTCTCCCTTATTACCCCATAGACATGTAGTGCCCTTGAGTCTTGTGATTGCAGCCTCTTTCCTTCTGGTACTTCCTAACACAGCCAGCCCTTTTATTGCCAATTCTAGGTCTCAAAGTTGTCTCTAAATACCCTCCTCAACCCAGTGTACTCTGTGTGTTACCTTGTATGCTGTCACTTTCCTTTCCAGGGCACACTCTGTGGTGGGGTGGAACAATTTGACTGCTGCCTCCGAAGGAGCATTTACAAGAACAAGTTTGAGTTGACATATGTGGGACCTAGCCAGGTAACCAGCTGATAGAGATCTTGCATGGCTCACTCATCCTTTTAACCATACCTGCCTTCTGGGTGCAGCAATAGTGTCAAATTTTGCCTCGATCCCTCTGGCTGTTCTGGGGAACAGTACGTGTCAGGGCAACACCCTGGCAACTTTCCTGCCATAGTACTTCCAGCTTATTGTAAGAAAAGGTTTAGGCACTGGGCTTAAGGGGTACAGAGATCACCTCTTATGCCTTCTGAGTTTAAAACTTTACTGCCTATACACTGTAAATTGGGGAAATTGATAAAGAAGATTACAAAAGTGAACTCTGTTGTTTTAGGACCTCTGAACTCACTGTGTATGACATCCCCAAATAATTTCTCAGTTCCTGAGCCCACTTTTCTCTACCTCTGTCCTTCTTTCCTTCCATTTATTATTCATTGGTTCCTTCATTCTTTAATTCTCTCCAGAAACATTTATTCATTCTCTATTATGTATCGGGACTGTTAGGCATTGAGAATACAAAGATAAATATCTGTAAGACATTGTCCCTTAATCAAAATTATTATAGCAAAAGACACAGACATACCAAAAAACACTATAGTACACTCTGATAAATGGCATAAAAGTGTGTACAAAAAGCTGTGGGAATGTATAGAGAGTGATTGGTTTTACCCAATGGGACTTTCAGAGTCGTATGTATTGAGAGCGTCAAAAGAGATAATACGGGGCCGAGCCCGTGGTGCACTCGGGAGAGTGCGGCGCTGGGAGCGCAGCAGCGCTCCCGCCGTGGGTTCGGATCCTATATAGGGATGGCCGGTGCGCTCACTGGCTGAGTGCGGTGCGGCTGGTCTCAAAAAAAAAATAAAAAAAGAGATAATACGTGAAAGCATTTCATAAATAGTAAAGCCATATGTAAATACATCAAAGGTATCATTACTGTCAACAGTGTCCCAGACCAGGTGAGGAAACAAGATATTAGCTTTGTTTAACACTGTAGAGGTAAGCTGAGAGCACAGAATGTTCACCCTATTTTGGGCTCGGGAAGCCTAAGGGGCTCAGACTTGTCCTTACCAAGGTGATTGTGAAGAACCTATCATCGGGGACCCGAGTGGTACTCAAGTCACACTATGGCTACGAGGTGGAAGAGGTGAAAATCCTGGGAAAGGAACGTTACTTGGTGGCCCATACGTCAGACACACTGCTGCTGGGGGACCTGAACACTAATCGCCTTAGTGAGGTAGGAACCAAAAATGGAGGGGTGGGGAACGGTGCTTCTTGGCTTGCTACTTCTGGAGACCCAGGGTCCCCAGGGGTAAGATTTCCATGGAAGGCTCTAACATTCTGGTGTAGGGAACCTGGTTTCAGGTCAGAAGACCCAGGAAGTTTAGAATCCTGAAGAATGAATCACCGTAGTTGGACAATTTTTACACCATCTCTCAGAAACAGGGACCAGGGCAAAGTCTGACATAGCACCTCTTTTGTGCAATGCCAAAGCCTCACTAAACTTGATCTCTGCCTCCCCACCCTGTCATTCTTTTAGATTGTCTTGGATAACTATCTGCATTGCTTATGTCTTTTCCCTCCCTTTACAGGTAGCCTGGCAGGGATCAGGCAATGAGAAGTATTTCTTTGAAAATGAGAATGTGAGTAGAGCTTGATTCACAGTCACCATCTTGATAAGTCTTCTTCTAGCTGTTGTGTCAGAAGAATGGCAAGAGGCAAGGGTTGGGGAGACAGCAGATAAAGAAAGGGGGAGGATGAAATAGGAGAAAAGAGCAAGGAGAAAAGTGGGAGTCACTTTGAATGGACAGTACACCTCCCTCTACTGTCTTTCTCTTTCTACACGTAAACTTTTCACCATATACCAATCCTATTCTTCCCCAGGTTTGCATGATCTTCAATGCTGGGGAGCTAACTCTGGTAGAATATGGGAGTAATGACACCTTGGGTTCTGTACGCACTGAATTCATGAACCCCCACCTCATCAGGTAAGCTCATAAGGTTCGCTAAATCTTCAAAACCCAAAAGAATCCTACATCATCAGGTTAATCTAAAAGCTTCATTCCATATGGTATTTCAGAGCCCTTGATACACATCCCAACTACCTAAGCCCGTTTATGTCATCCTTCATGTTTCAGTGTTCGTATTAATGAGAGGTGTCAGCGAGGAATGGAAGATAATAAGAAATTGGCTTATCTTGTTGATATTAAGACTATTGCTATAGGTGAGTAAGACTCTTCTATAATGTTAATAACAAAATAGATGTTTATATTACACTTCCATATCACACAATTGTTATGTGCAGTTGGGAATCCAGAAATCTGAGAGGCATGAGGTAAGTAGTTGTTTGTCATCCCCACTCTTACAGTGGATATATGAAATGTCTAAGTCTACATGTGTGTATCTATGCCCAGATGTCTAGATATAAATACATAGGTACACATTATTTAGGCCTGTCCATATAATTATTCATGTTCTCTGGACATATATCTCAGTGCTGGCAAATTGTGAATAGTAGAAAAGAACCATTAGCAGATTTATGAATTTTCTTTTCTTTTTTTTTTAATTTTATGAATTTTCCTCTTTAGACCTCATAGAATCTAAAGACTCTTTTTTTTTTTTTTTTTTTTTTTTTTTTTTGTCTTTTCTCGTGTCCGGCAACGGGATCGTAACCCTCGGTGCCGCGCCCGCACCTCGCTCAGCCAGTGAGCGGGAACCGGTCTGTATGTGGGATCCGACCCCTCGGCGAGAGCGCCGCCGCGCTCCCAAGCGGCGCACTGTAGGAGTGCGCCACCGGGCTGGCCCAGAATCTAAAGACTCTTTTTTTTTTTTTTTCGGGTCCGGCAACGGGATCGTAACCCTCGGTGCCGCGCCCGCACCTCGCTCAGCCAGTGAGCGGGAACCGGTCTGTATGTGGGATCCGAACCCTCGGCGAGAGCGCCGCCGCGCTCCCAAGCGGCGCACTGTAGCAGTGCGCCACCGGGCTGGCCCAGAATCTAAAGACTCTTAAAACTGAAATTTGTATAGTTTATCATTAGTAACTAGTAATGACAAACTTTATTTGCATTTAACAAATCTCATTTTATATATTAATATTTAATTTTTTTTTATCATGAAATGTTTTTAAGCATAGAAAAAAGTACAGAGAATAACATAGTATTCTCTAAAAAGTATAGAGAATAACATACCTATATAGTGTAGCTGTTAAGAAAGGGGTTCTGGAGTCAAACCATCCCACTTGATCTTAGGTAAGATACTTAACCTATCTGATATTTGTTGGTTGGTTGGTTGGTTTTTGGTAGCTGGCCAGTACAGGGATGGATCCCTGGACCTTGGTGTTATTAACACCGTGCTCTAACTAACTGAGCTAATAGTCCAGCACCTTATGTTTGTTTTTTTGTTTTTGTTTTTGTTTTTTGTTTTTTGTTTTCCTTTTTTGTCTTTTTTCGTGTCCGGCAACGGATCGCAACCCTCAGTGTCGCGCCCGTACCGGACCGGGACTGGCAACGGGATCGCAACCCTCGGTGTTGCTCCCACACCTCGCTCAGCCAGTGAGCGGGAACCGGTCTGTATGTGGGATCCGAACCCTCGGCGGGAGCGCCACCGCGCTCCCAAGCGGCGCACTGTAGCAGTGCGCCACCGGGCCGGCCCTGTTTTTGTTTTTTACTTAACCTTTCTGTATCTCAATTTCCTCA
The DNA here is from genome assembly GCF_000696425.1 of Galeopterus variegatus. Lineage (NCBI taxonomy): Eukaryota > Metazoa > Chordata > Mammalia > Dermoptera > Cynocephalidae > Galeopterus > Galeopterus variegatus. Next base: position 121,205 of record NW_007729287.1, on the reverse strand, counting down.
TCTGCAAAATGGGTATAAAAATAGTACCCTCCTCATATGAAAAGCACTTATTATGCCTGATACATAATAAGCACTTAATAAATGTTAGCTATTAATAATGATATTATTATTACTTATTTACCCATAACCAGTTCTGTCAAATCCTAGCATTTTGTTATATTTACCTTAAATCTTTTATCTCTTCTCATATTGACAGACATTTAAACTGTTGATTTTTTTACTTATTACACTGATTCAGTTCTCTAAGGTCGATACCTGGAGTAGGATTGCTGAATCATAGTGGAGATATATCTTCAGCTTCACTAAATATTTCCACACTGCTGTCCTAAGAGGTTGTACCAGTTTTCATTCCCACCAGCGTTTAGGATCCCCACTGTTCAACATCCTCTCCAATACTTGAAATTGCCTGACTTCATAATTTGGCTCAATCTGATGTATACGAAATGATATCTCACTGTATTAATTTCATTTATTTATTGACCATTTGGATTTCTTCTTCTGTGAATTGACAGTTCCTATTCCTTACCCATTTTAAAAATCAGGTTGTCTCTTTCTCATTGATTTGAAGGAGTTCTTTGTATATGCATGTGTATATAGGCTTTGATGGTTATTTGCATTGCAGATATTTTGTTCCAGCCTGTGGCTTGTCTTTTCTGTTGCTTGCCTTTTGAGTGTCTTTTAGTCTTCAGACATTTTTAATTTGAATGTAGTCCATTTTATCACTTAAAAAAAATAGTTTGTGATTTCTGAGTTCTTATTTAAGAAATGCTTCCCCATCACCTCCTATATTTTAACATTTTTAAATTTTGCTTTTCACCTGGAATTTATTTTTACGTATAAACGTGGGTAGGGATCTCATTTTAATTTTTTCCATATGTTTAACCATTTATTGGAAGTTCATTCTTTACCCACTAGTCTGTAATGCCATCTCTGTAATAAATCAAGTTTTCTTATACATATGGGTCTATTCTTAAAATAGTTTTACATTTCATGAATATTATATTTCACATCAGGTTGCTGAGCTCAGAAATGTAAACATCTATAATGGAAATAATAATGTACACCAAGAGGCCTAAGATTCTAGCAGCAATAATGAGTTGCGAGACTTTGGACAATCATTTCACTCTGTAGGTCTCGTTTTCAGTGTATGTGAAATGACAGAGTTCTTCTCTTAACCTTTTTGGGTTACTGGCCCCTTTGAGTACCTAATGAATATCAAGATTTTCTCCCAGAAAAATATATGATTTTTCACACATAATTTTGTATATAATTTTAAGATTCACAGGAGTAGTGTCCTTGCAGCTTTAGCATTCTCTGATGATTCTACTTAAAATTGGGGCATAAATGATAAAACAGCTTTTACTTTTTTTCTTTTTGGCAGTTGGCCTATATGGGGACCCAAACCCTTGACCTTGATGTTATCAGCCCCATGCTCTAACCACATTTTACTTTTTAATTAAAGGAAAATTCATTTTTAAATTGGTCTTCCCAATTGTAGACATTAGCTGGCATTTGATCTTTAAGTATAAATAACAAAGTCAGGCTGATGCTCATTAATAATTCATATCAATAAGAGTCGTGGGGGAAAAAAAGACTTGTGAATGGGCTTTGATCAAGAGATTCCCTGAAAACATCCCAGACAACTCTGAGTGGTCTGCTGTAAATGTGATTGTTTCTTATATTGTCTACAAGATTCAGACCAAGCTAAAATACTTATCCTCTGCACTGGCCAGCCTAACTTTAGTCAGGGCTTTCTCCTATCTTGTCTGCTTCTTTCCCCACTGTTCACCCGTCCGTGCACTTACACCATAGGCACCCAATGTGCAGGTAACTCCTTGGAGTGAATATGATCATCATCAAGGTCGTTTCATTCATCAGCTCCTCTCACTGGTGTGTTGTAACTGCCTCATCTGTAATGTGCTCAGTGCTGCCTTCCAGAGAATTTTGTGAGTAGTAGAAACCACTTGCTCAGTGGCTCTGATGTGCTCTGAGAGGAGTCACATTTTTTGGTGGGTCTCGACCTTTTGAGTTAACTAGAGAGTTAAACAAAATCTCTACTATTCTAGAAGAGACCCAGTTTCTTAAGCATTCTAGCAAAATTATGTCGTATTGGCCATTTGCATTCCCTAGTGACACACGTGTCTAGGCTGATGCAACATTCTTAAAGCCCAACACATTTGATTGTAAAACCAGACTTTTACAGGCTACCTCATGCCCTGCATATGGTTATGTGGAATCTCTGCTCTTAACCCTGTCTCCTTTTCTTTACAGTGGATCTGATTGGTAGCTACAACATCGGCACCATCAGCCATGAGAGCCGTGTGGATTGGCTAGAACTGAATGAGACTGGGCACAAACTCCTCTTCAGGGACCGGAAGCTTCGAGTGAGAAGAGTTAACTAGGGCCTTCAGCATTGGCCAGTCCAGAGAGGGTGTGAGACAAGCTGCTACGGGGGCAGGGGGCCGAGGGCAGGATTGGACATAATTTCTTGGTACTATGCCATTAGTATAGCAAAAGACACAGAAGAATCAACTCTCTCTGTATTTAGTATCACAACCCGTCTTATATTACCCTTGAGGAGATTGTGTTATAATGACAGCAAAGTCAAGAGAGGAGTTTGGGAGTTGGTTTCTCTCTTAATATTCACAAGTCTATGCCCTTGTGAGACTTTCTACCTCTGCCTTCCTTCTCCTCACGCCTAGCTGATTTTTGCCTATCCCTGCTGCTCCAGTGCTCTTCAGCTATCTTAATCTGATGGCATTGAAGCTGGCTTGGGGACGGTCTCCTTCTAGCCCCTCATTGATTCTGGCCCCAATATAGTATCACCAGAGAGTTCAACCTCAGGGACAAAGAGACAATCAGATTATATTTCATTTCAGTGAAAGCCACATCACAAATTTTCAGATCATCTCATTTGTCTAGTGGCCTTACTTTTGTAATATAAGCTGGTACCTCTGGCCGAGTGTAATTCTAAGAATGAAAGTCTGACTTTCACATAACTTAACTTCCTAGGATTTTCTGTTTTGGCCATCTCTTATTTGACAGAGTCATGACATACCAACTCAGCATAAACTTCAAAGGTTGCAGCTCAATAAGCTTTGAAATTCAACATGTACTTGACTGGTTGGTTAGCTCACCACATTTCACCATGAGGGAAATAGTCTAAATCAGAAGATACCCCACATCCCCTTCTAATTGTGCTATCTGACTCTTCTTTCTTCAGCTGCATCTGTATGATATTGAAACCTGCTCTAAGACAATGATCCTCAACTTCTGCTCCTACGTGCAGTGGGTCCCAGGAAGTGATGTGCTGGTAGCCCAGAACCGAAACAGCTTGTGTGTGTGGTACAACATTGAGGCACCTGAGAGGGTCACCATGTCCTCTATCAGGGTATGTTGACACCAGGGGACCACAGGCATGGTGTCAAGCTGATTAATTAGAGCCCTGAGGAAACTCTGAAGGTTACTGGGTTTTCTCTGCCCACCACCCATAATCTCTGGTGGAATTGGCAAGTGAAGCTTAGGCCTCTTCCCCCCAGTGGACCAGCCCCCAGAACATCCTTGTTCAGATTTCTGACATTATGTTAGATTCTTGGGAGTATGGGTCTCCATTATAGTGGCCCTGGGAATTCACCAGTCATAATGTGGTGTTCCCTGTAGGCTGGAAGATCCCCAATAGGAGGGGTGGTTCTATGTCATCTCTTTGTGTGCCAATTTTCTGTTATAAGCCATCCAGAGTTCCTTTTTTCTCAGATTGCATATCAAACCCTCTCTCCTTTCCCACCATAACATCACACACACCTAGTAATCTTCCGAAATCTGGGAGGAGCCTATGAAAACAGAAGAGAGACAGGCCCCTGTGCTAGACTAGGATGGCTAGTGTGGGTGAAGCTTTCTTTTTGTCCTTTCCCCATACTTCTTTTTTTCTCCTTTCTTGCCTCATTTTAAACTGTTCGAGGTCTAAAACTTGTTTATTTTGCCCTTTTTTAAAACACCTTTTTTTCACTTTTTTGGTTTGGAGATTATGTATCCTATTTCTGTAGAGGTTACCCGTGAAAGTTTAACATGTACTTAAATTAACAAAGTCTAAAGTTAATCAGCATCTAATCTCCACTCACCCCTGCAACAAAAAGGCTTTACCCTTGATCCCTTGCCCTTTGCCATTGATGTCCAGTGTTCTTGTTCTAATCTTTTTTAATCCCCAGAGTTAGAAATTATTTCATACAGACAGACTGCATTTAGATTTACCGTCATGGTACCAGTGCCTTTGTTTACTTTTTCTTCTTGCAAAGCTAATCTTCCCTCTGCAATTACTCTTCTTCGTCTTGAAGAGTATCATTCAGAAGTTCCTGCGGGGGGGGGGGGGGGGGGGGGGGAAAAAAAAAAA
>NW_007729287.1:96451-116492 GCF_000696425.1 Galeopterus variegatus | reverse complement strand
TGTGGGGGGGGGGGGGGGGGGGGGGGGGGGGGGCCTGAGAAAAAAAAAAAGAAGTTGTTCCTGCGGTGAAAGTATCTTGAGTGAAAGATGATAAACTCAGTTTTTGATGATCTGAAAATGTTTTAAATAAGCCTTCATCCGGAAAAGATACTTGGACTCAGTACTAAATTCTAGATTGACAGCTAATTTTTCTTAGCCTTTTGTAAATGTTGTCTCATTGATTGTCTTCTACTGCTGTTCTGAGAAATTTCTCAACAGTCTTTTCTGTGTATGTGATCTGTCTTTTTCTCTTTGGTTCCTTTTGAAATCTTCTCTTTTTCTTAGGTATTTTGAAGTTTCACTACAGTGTGTCTACATATAATTTTTTAAAAATTTATCCTTCTTGGTATATATTGTGCTTTCTGTATTTGTGAGTACACATAGTTTCATCCATCTTATGGGAATTTCTCAGCCATTATCCTTTCAAACATTGCTTCTCTCCCATTCTCTAGATTTTCCATCCTTATTAGGCATATGGTAGATTTCTTGTTCTCTGACGATGCCAAGGTTAAGGGTTCAAATCCTCATACTAGCCAGCTGCCAAAAAAAAAAAAGATTTATGGTTCTGTCTTCTTTTTTTTTTTTTTTCCTTTTTGTCTTTTATACTGACCGGTAACGGGATCGCAACCCTCGGTGTCGCGCCCGCACCGCACTCAGCCAGTGAACGGGAACTGGTCTCCACATGGGATCCGAACCCTCGGCGGGAGCGCCACCACACTCCCAAGTGGCACACTCTCCAGTGCACCACCGGGCCGGCCTGTTGTTCTGTCTTCTATGCCTTTTTAACCTTTCATATTTCCTTTCTTCTTCTGGGTCCATGCTACATTCTCGATAATTTCTTTAGATCCGTCTTTCAGTTCATTCACTTTTCATCATTAGCTAATCTGCTATTTAAGCCATCCTTTGAGTTTTTAACTTCAAAAACTAAATTTTTTATAAAGTTTTATTTGGTTCTTTCTCCAATCTGCCTGACCATTTTCATTTTTTTTTCCTTTTTGTCTTTTTTACTGACCGGTAACGGGATCGCAACCCTCGGTGTCGCGCCCGCACCGCACTCAGCCAGTGAACGGGAACTGGTCTCCACATGGGATCTGAACCCTCGGCGGGAGCGCCACCACACTCCCAAGTGGCACACTCTCCAGTGCACCACCGGGCCGGCCTGTTGTTCTGTCTTCTATGCCTTTTTAACCTTTCATATTTCCTTTCTTCTTCCGGGTCCATGCTACATTCTCGATAATTTCTTTAGATCCGTCTTTCAGTTCATTCACTTTTCATCATTAGCTAATCTGCTATTTAAGCCATCCTTTGAGTTTTTAACTTCAAAAACTAAATTTTTTATAAAGTTTTATTTGGTTCTTTCTCCAATCTGCCTGACCATTTTCATAGTTTCTTGTTCCTTGCTTAATTTTTTGTTTCATCTTTTAGGTTTTTAAATGTTTTGTACATAATTATTTTATATTCCCTAACTGCTTAATATCTGAAGGTCTAAAACTGTTTATAGTTACTTACTCTTTCATAGTGATTTGTTTCTATGCTGATGCTGCAATGGGAAAAAAACAACAACAATGATTTGTTTCCATGTATTCTGGAACTTTGGTGTGTGTGTGTGAGCTCATGTTACTTTGAGGTTAATCTTTTGGAATCGTGAGGGCCTAAAGTGGACATGTTTTCTTTCAGAGATGATTCATCTTTACTTCTGCAGGAATCAGGCATATTAATAACCTGGACTGCCTGCTTTTGTTCCCTTTACTAAAGAGTGGATCCCAGGTTTAATGAGGGGTTCTCCGATTCCACCTTCTCATCCTGCTGGAGGGCTGAAAGTGCATCCTCCTGATGCCGTGTTTGCCTTCAGTGCCACTGTGCCTTTCCTAGTTGCTCACTTTTCATTTTTTCTTGCTCATGTTTTAGCTTACTGACCTTTTTCTTTCTTCCTTTTTTTTTTCTTTTGAGGGAGATGGATGGGATAGGGGTAGGGAACATCCTTGGTGATTTCTTCAAATGAGCCCAGCAATGCATTACAAAATATGTTCCAGGTTCAAATGTTTTAACAGGAGGACCCTTAAGAACACCTGGTCTGTGGTACTGCTGGAAGCAGAAGTGAATGCCACACTTTGTCAGTGTACCTCCAGGCACTGGTAGTGTCATGGCGGAGTGTACTTTAACCCAAGGAAATTGCCATAGTTAAGGCATTTTTATTTGCTTGAGAGAAACTAAAATGTCAGAAAATCAAGGGCCACTGTAATTTCCTCAGTGTGTGAGCACTCGGGTTGGGTGAGGGTGGGTCTGTTCTGCAGTAGATTCAGTGGAAACACTAACCTGGAATTTGGGTGGGGTGGGGGAATAAACTTGTACAGGGTGATGTTGTAGGTCTGGAGAGGGGCGGGGGAAAGACCGAGGTGATGGTGACCGAAGGTGTGACTACCGTTGCCTACACACTGGACGAGGGCCTTATCGAGTTTGGAACAGCCATTGATGACGGCAACTACACCCGGTGAGAGGCTGGCTGATAACCAGTGAGGTGGTGGGAGAGTGGTTCTGAGAGAGGGGGACCTGGGGTGGGTTGTAAAACTGGCCATATCTAATAAGGACCTGGTAATCCAGGCAGGATTTTAGACAAAAAGGGCAGAGAATTGCCTGCCCATCCCCTCCCCCTACTCCATCGCCAGTATTCCTGTGTGTCTTCCTGACCCTGCCTTCATGCCTTGCTTTCTTCCCTCTCTAGGGCAACAGCCTTCTTGGAGACTCTGGAAATGACCCCAGAAACAGAGGCAATGTGGAAAACCTTGAGTAAACTGGCCCTAGAGGCCAGGCAGCTACACATTGCTGAGAGGTGAGGTAGACATGTAGAACCAAGGTGCCCAGCAGCGAGGGGGGATGGCCACATGTGTGTTTTCCCTGTGGGCTGCTCCTACCTGGAGTTAAGGCATTGCTTCCCTTCCCCCTGCTAACAAATACGATAGAACCCTTCCAGAGTACAGTTATTCCAAACACACTCCCATACTAGATTATCGGAGTATGTCTTATTATTTTTGCTTCCCCTTCTTATAACTTGTGCCCCTTAACTGTTAACATTTATATGCTTCAGTCCAGGCACTTCTGTGTATATTCTGGGTATGGTATAGAAGTGTAATTAACAGGACTGAGTTAGGACTCCAGACCCCTTGAGTTCAGACATCAGTTCCAATTACCAACTTGTGCAATCTTAGAGAGGTTATTTAACCTTTCCAAACCTTGGTTTCTTGATTTCCTCTGTAAAATGGGGATAATAATAGTATTTACCTTGTGGGATGGTAAAGAAGAATGGTAATGGTAGTGGTAGTGAAGAATGAATGAGAGAATCTGTGTAAAGAGCTTACGATATTGTAAGTGCTCAGTAAATGTCAGTAAGTGTCAGCTGCTACTGTTTTGGCTAGGAATCATCCTTGCTCCCTTTTTTCCCATATTCCGCCCCTGACATAGACTAAGGATTCTATCTTCAAAACATATCCCTAATCTGATATTTGGTCCAACTCTACTGTCTCCCGCATAGTACAGACCACCACCGCCTCCCACCTGCAGTATCGCACAGCCTCTTAATTAGTCTCACTGATACCACTCTTGCGTTCTTGTACCCCAAATGATCCATTTGTCCCACAACAGCTGAGGCAATTTTTTTTAATGTAAATTTGATGATAACATTTTCGTGATCAGAACCTTCTGGGCCGGCCCCTTTTCCTTTTTGTCTTTTTTCGTGTCCGGCAACGGCAAGGATGATTCCTAGCCAAAACAGTAGCAGCTGACACTTACTGACATTTACTGAGCACTTACAATATCGCTTTTCCTTTTTGTCTTTTTTCGTGTCCGGCAACGGCAAGGATGATTCCTAGCCAAAACAGTAGCAGCTGACACTTACTGACATTTACTGAGCACTTACAATATCGCTTTTCCTTTTTGTCTTTTTTCGTGTCCGGCAACGGCAAGGATGATTCCTAGCCAAAACAGTAGCAGCTGACACTTACTGACATTTACTGAGCACTTACAATATCGAAGGAAAAAAAAAAAAAGAACCTTCCAATAGTATACTGGTGTAATTAGTATAAAACCCAACCTCCTTGCCATGGCATAAAGCCCTACAATTAATTGGCCTCTATTTCCTTCTCACACCAGTTACCTGTTTGCGCATTAGTCTCCAGCCACACTGGCATTCTTTTGACTCTTTGAGCGTGCCAAGGTTATTCCTGCTACAGGGCCTTTACACTAGCTACCCCTCTGCTGGAATGACTTTTCCTTATCTTGCCATGTGGCTCTTGTGTTCAGGTCTCAGATCAAATGTTAGCTCCTCAGAGAGGCCTTCTCTGACTATTAACTTAAATTGTCCCCTCATCATTGTCTGTAATATCACACTATTTTATTTTATTTTTCATTCTCTCAAATTATCTTTTTTTGTTTGTTTGTTTTGGTTTGGTTTGGTTTTGGTGGCTGGTCAGTACGGGGACTGGAAACCATGACTTTGGTGTTATAAGGCTGTGCTCTAACCAGCTGAGCTAACTGGCCGGCCCCTCAAATTATCTTGATACATTTGTTTACTAATTACATGTCTCCAGTGACAAGAACAGTGCCTGGTTCATAATAGATGCTCAATATATTCATGCTGGACCAATGAATTAATGATGATCCTATAATAGTATTATCGTTAATATTATTGTTTCCATGCTACAGGTGCTTTTCTGCTCTAGGCAATGTAGCAAAAGCTCGATTCCTGCATGAGACCAATGAGATTGCGGATCAAGTATCCCGGGAATATGCAAGTATTATCCTCCTGGTTGATTCAGTCTCTGAAGCTGAGATTTCTCTTAGTATTCAGCCACATGACGCCTAGATTTCCAGCCAATTCCTAGTTTCCTCTACCCTGCCTACCTCAACTCTACCCTGCCTAAAGTCAGACCATTTTAGAATTGCTTGCTAAACCTCAAGCCTCTAAACTCCACGAAGTTTATTAGCTTCTTAAGTCTTTTAGTGTCTGCGTCCTTCTGGCCTTCTTGTCTCAGCCCACACAGACAGCATGGCCTCTGCAGCACTGGCAGATTGACCAAAACCTTCTTTTTCCCTGCAGGGTGGAGAAGGAACAGACTTTTATCAGGTCCGAGCACGTCTAGCCATGCTGGAGAAGAACTACAAACTGGCTGAAATGATCTTTTTGGAACAGGTAATGGGAGAATATGGACAGGATGGATGAGGGGATCTGAGGCAAAAGGGGGAGGCAAGCTCAGCGGAGGAAAGGGCACTGGTCAGCTAGGCTTCCAAAGGTTTGGGGAGAACTTTTAGAGAGGTTTGTATAGTTCATATCATTCCTTCCTTCATTTCCTCATCTTGTGCTGGTCCTTACTTTATCTACACAAACTTCTTCCTTTGGCCTTCAATTACTTCTTTCTTATATAAAGGGTCACCTATCTCCCCTCTACTCCAGAGCCTGTCTTTGCAATTCTTGTGCATGGGGGTAGATCTGCAGTTTGAGGGGCCATCTTTAAGAAAAATTGCTTTGGAAGGGCCTATGCAAATAAGGAGTCCTGAAGCTTAAGCTTCTTTTAGTTTCACAATAAATTGACCTCTTCTTGTGCAGTAAGTAAAGGATGAGGATTTTGGTTCTTGTGGGCTGGCATCTTAGTGAGGCTGAGGGGACTTGCTGATTTCTGATCCTCATATCCCTCCTGCTGTCCCTCTTTTCTCTGCCTGGTTCCCCTAGAATGCTGTTGAGGAGGCCATGAACATGTACCAGGAGCTACACCGTTGGGATGAGTGTATCGCTGTGGCTGAGGCCAAGGTACTGGTTCTGTCTTCTCCCCAGTTGTTCAGAATTTAGTTCCACCAATTTCAGAAATATCCTCTTGTCAAGGAGGCAATAGAAACTGGAGCAGCGTTGGGGCTGGGTCCTGATGTGGGGAGGAATTAGGATATTTGTGAGCTGGGAGGATTTCCTTTGTTACAGAGGGATAGGAGAAGCCTGGGAAGCAGAAGGGCAGGAAGGAGGGGTGTGACTCCTAGCTCTCCTCCATGCATGTCCAGGGGCACCCAGCCCTGGAGAAGCTACGCCGGAGTTACTACCAGTGGCTGATGGACACACAGCAGGAGGAGCGAGCAGGTGAACTACAGGAGAGCCAAGGGGATGGGCTGGCAGCCATCAGCCTCTACCTCAAAGCTGGGCTCCCTGCCAAAGCTGCTCGGCTGGTGCTGACCCAAGAGGAACTGCTAGCCAACACAGAATTGGTAGAACACATCACCGCAGCCCTTATCAAGGGAGAACTCTATGAAAGGGTATGGCTGGCTTCCTTTTCCTAACCGTTATTCCAGCCAGAGTAGTCTCGGGGTGCATAGCCTCCCTGACTGCTGGCATTCCCTTCTTTTTGGACCTGATACTCGATTCTTTGTGTTATAGGTTATCATTGTAGTGATATGGTATGTGTTAACAGGCAGGCGATCTCTTTGACAAGATTCGAAATCCACAGCGGGCTCTTGAGTGCTACTGTAAAGGCAATGCGTTCATGAAAGGTATTAACTGCCCACAAGCCATCCTTTATAGTTATAGACTTTTGCCCATCCAGTCCCCGAGCACCTGTTCTGGAACATCTGTTCAGGTTGACTTGCTTCAGTTCTCCATCCCTCCACTCCTCACCCTTTCTCCATGCTTCATTTCCCTGTCCTGCTTTTCCTGAGTGCCATCCTTGGAAGTCTGAGCTGAGCACCTTCTCTGTCCCTGGCAGCGGTAGAGCTGGCTCGATTGGCCTTCCCAGGGGAGGTGGTGAGACTAGAGGAGGCATGGGGGGACCACCTGGTGCAGCAGAAGCAGCTGGATGCAGCTGTTAATCACTACATTGAAGCCAGGTATGGAGGTATGGGCATGTGAAGGAGATTTGGGTGTGGAGTGAGAGGTAGTGGGACAAGTAAAGACACTAAGACCTAAAAGAAGAGATCTCAAACTATATGTTGCAGTGTGCTTAAGGGGTCTCTTTTCCCTCCATCCATCTTCCTCTTTCCTCATACATATTGATGTCTTTCCCACTATGCCAGGTGTTCCATTAAGGCAATTGAGGCTGCCCTGGGTGCCCGCCAGTGGAAGAAGGCAATTTGTATATTAGATCTACAGGACCGGAACACTGCGTCCAGATACTATCCTCGTGTGGCCCAGCACTATGCATCTCTGCAGGAGTATGAGGTGAGGAAGAGCCCTTTCTGCAGCATGAGGCAGTGCAGTGCAGGATAACAAGGACAGAACCCAGAACAGGAAGTGGAGGCCAGCTCACCAAATCCTTTTTTCTGGGGCCCAAACAGCATCGCCACCCTGAATGGGAAGAAGACAGTTTATTTTCCCACTTTCATTCCAGCATGACGCAGACTCCCCTCCCAGATATATAAAAGTGAATCTCTAGCTCTCTTTCTGTGCCAGCACGAACAGTTCTTCATGAATAGCTCCAACATAGTTACGATATAGAATTGCCTTCCATTGCAGAAATGTGAGGCCCTTTCAGATTCCATTGCGTTGTCCTCATACTGTTTTGGGCTGGTCTTTTTCTGAAACAGTAGAAGGTACAAGACACCCGTAGTCATCTTTTCTTTGCTATCATTTTAAGTAGTGTCTCAGGCTCCTCACTATCCCAGCTGAGGTTTGTGTTTTCCTCCTACAAGCTGCTTTAACTCCGTTGCCCTGACCTTTTGCATCTACCTCTCATCAACTACAGATTGCTGAGGAGCTCTATATTAAAGGAGACCGGACAAAAGATGCTATAGACATGTACACCCAGGCTGGCCGCTGGGAGCAAGCCCACAAGGTAGAGAATGGGTGGAATTCATGATAAGAGAACTCTGCCATAGTGGTCTCTGATCTTCTCTTCACTGCATTCCCTGGAAGCTGAGAAAGAATACCAAAATACTCACATAGTCTGGGCAACTTTGATCCCTAGCCACAGGGAAAAGAAGGGATAAAGAGAGGCTCTTGTTCCCAAACCTGTAATTCTGAAGAGAACAGATGGACTTGGGAGTTGGAGAATCTGAACTCCCGCTCCTAAAGCCTCTGGTCACACTGATAACTTTGTTCTCACTCCCACACCCCAGAGCCCAGTGGTACAGTTGGAGTATGGAAAAGGAGTGTATGCCCCCAGCACAAGCACAAGGCATCTCAGACACTCTAGTAGGGTGCCAGTAGCCAAACTCCCGTGATTGTTGGGAGAGTTTAGAGTTCCTGAGCAAACAGTTTCCCTTGGAGCCCTGCCTCCCTTGGGAACTGGCACCTGAGGCTACCCTGGCACTGTGTGTCTGCATAGCTGGCGATGAAGTGCATGAGACCGGAAGATGTGTCGGTGCTGTACATCACCCAGGCCCAGGAAATGGAGAAGCAGGGCAAGTACCGTGAGGCCGAAAGGTGAGAGGAGGAATGGAGGGAGTTGAGGCTTCAAGGCCAGAAGGAGGGATGGCCCAGCTGTTTCTCCCATCCCCAGGCTGTATGTGACGGTGGAAGAGCCTGATCTTGCCATCACCATGTTCAAAAAGCACAAGTTGTATGATGACATGATCCGCCTAGTCGGGAAGCACCACCCAGACCTACTCAGTGACACACACCTACATCTGGGCAAGGTGAGCCTTTCTCCTGGCCCTGCCCATCTCTTCCCCATCGGGCTTCATCTCCCTCTTTCTCTATCCTGACCCGCCTTCCTGCAGGAGCTGGAGGCTGAAGGCCGACTACAGGAGGCTGAGTATCACTACCTCAAGGCCCAGGAATGGAAGGCCACAGTGAATATGTACCGGTCCAGTGGGCTTTGGGAAGAGGCCTACCGGGTAAGGAGTCCAGGCCACATTGGGGGGTCCATCCAGCCCTCTCCCACTTTCAAATGACGAATTCTAAACTGGTCATAGCATCTTTGAAAGTGTAACGAATAAATAAATAAATAAATGTAACGTGATGAAGACCAGAGTCTCTTTTGCCAGAAACCTGTCCACACCTGTGTACACAAAACTTTACTTACAATACTACGAGTTTGTGGACTACCTGAAGCCCATTCTTGAACCCTAAGCACTTAAACCTAAGTTAAAGGACCTTGAAATTAAGCCCTCTTCCTGTTGATTTGGATCAGGTACCTAATCCTCGTCAAAGCTGACATCAGGAGATCAAAGATGAGAAGGGGCAACTCTGCATCAGAGGATTATTGACTTTGCTTTACAGGTGGCCAAAGCTCATGGAGGAGCTAATGCCCACAAACACGTGGCCTATCTGTGGGCCAAGAGCCTGGGGGGAGAGGCTGCAGTTAGACTGCTCAACAAGCTGGGACTCCTGGAGGCGGCTATTGACCATGCTGCTGACAACTGGTGAGGCCCTCATCTAAACCTTATCTCCACCTGCCCTAACCCAGCCAGAGCCCCTATACAGAGAAAGAAAATTGATGTATAACTGAAAGACATTTCCAAAAGCTGAGGTAAGAGTGAAGAAATGTTGGAAGACAAGATCCTTGGAAGGACATGGCAGAGCAGCAGAATAAATTAGCAAGTCTGCTTCTATTCCCTAGGAGCTCAGAACAGTATTTAATCTTTGGCTGTTCTAAGGAAAAGGGTGGAGAGGAAACAGCTTTTAAAGCTAGGACTGCACCAAGCCAGTAACTTACTTCTGGGTAATGGAAGTGTGATTCAGTTAAATGCAAAATGAGCTTTTCATAAGCAAATATCACTAACACCAGTAGTAGGGTCACATTGCTGTGGGTAGTTTTGCTCGCTTTTGGGAGACTGTTTTTCTGCTAACGTAGCTGGGGCTCAGGAGTAGGTGTAGGAGCACCAGGAGCCGCCCTTTCCCTGTCAGTGTGAACTGTGAGGCTCATGCCTCCTTTTCCTTCCATTGAGTTCGTCCTGCTTCCTCACAACCAGCTAGCCTCAGAGAAAGCAGAGGCTTTTTGGATATCTCTTAAGCCACAGTGACAGTGACGTGATATTATAAGGCTGCCTGCCTGTCTTCCTTTACATCTCTCTGTGCTTCTCTGTCACTTCACAGCTGTTATTTTAACTCTGTGCCTTTTTCTCCCCTCAATTCTTGCCCTTCCTCTATTTTCTCTTGCCTTCTGTTTTCCTCTTCTTCTTATAACAGGAAATATTAACTAGGCAACCTTTTCTGCACCTTCCATTTCAGCTCCTTTGAGTTTGCTTTTGAACTCTCTCGGCTGGCCCTCAAGCACAAAATGCCTGAGATTCATCTCAGATATGCTATGTACCTGGAGGATGAGGTATGGATGGAATTTTGACCCTGATCACAGGACCCACCTGTTCCATGCCTTAACCCACTGCTACCAGGTGTCCAAAACTCCTCTCTCCTGGCTGCCTGTGATGCCAGTCTCCTCGTTATGTGTGACTGCCTTTCTCTCCCTCTAGAGTAAATTTGAAGAGGCTGAAGCTGAATTCATTAGAGCTGGTAAACCCAAAGAAGCAGTTCTCATGTGAGTTACCCCAGAATTCCTTAGTCCTGTCCTCCCAGTCGCAGCACCAGGATCTTTCATGGTCCACTTCACCTTCATTCAGACCTAGTACCAATAAATTGTACATCCCTTAGTGACATGGCTATTTGTCTCCCACTGTTGAGGCCTCAGTCCTATACTCAGTGTCTCCTATGTCCCCATCTGGGGTCAGGTTTGTTCATAACCAGGATTGGGAGGCAGCTCAGCGTGTGGCCGAGGCCCATGACCCTGACAGCATTGCCGAGGTGCTTGTGGGACAGGCCCAGGTGGCCTTGGAAGAGAAGGACTTTCAGAAAGCAGAAGGGCTGCTGCTTCGGGCCCAGAGACCAGGCCTGGCCCTCAATTATTACAAGGTGGAGCACTGGATTCGGGGCCATGAGAGGAGGGGGAGAGGGTATGGGAGCACACAGAGAACCATGCTGACCCCTGGTACTGAGGAGGATCGGGAGGTTAGCACTGGGGCAGGGGGAGAACAGGCAAGAGGAAGGAGAAGAGAGGTCCAAGGACCCAGGAATCAGTGGGCCAGAGCACCTGTGTGGCAGTGGGAAACAGTGACGCCCACCTCTGCTCTTCTGATTCCTGGAAATCTGAGCAGGAGGCTGGATTATGGAGCGATGCTCTGCGGATCTGCAAGGACTACGTTCCTGGCCAGTTGGAAGTTCTGCAGGAGGAGTATGATCGGGAAGCTTCCAAGAAGGGGGCCAGGTATGAAGCCAGAGGTCCAGGCGGTGTTGGCAGGGCTGGGGGTTGGTCACAAGGTGTTCACAGGATAGGCCATGCTACCCCTCCCCATTCTTGGTTGTGAGCACTCTCATCTCCACAGGGGTATGGAGGGGCTCGTGGAACAAGCTCGACAGTGGGAGCAGACTGGAGAGTATAGCCGTGCCGTTGACTGTTACCTCAAAGTGCGGGACTCTGGGAGCAGCAGCCTGGTGGAGAAGTGCTGGATGAAGGTGAGGGCGGCCAGAGCCCTTCTGGCTTCCTTTCCCCAGGCCTCTGTTCACGCTTAGCTCTCCTCACACATTCATCTTTTCCTCCTGTGTCTTTTTGTGTGTAGTCAGGTAGCAGGTATCTGTTGAGCACCTGCTGGATGCTAGAGCCAGGATCTGTGAGGGCTAGAAAAGGGGATATAAGACAGAGCCCTGATAGCTAGAAGTTAGGGGAAGTTAGACTAACATGTGACTCAATTAATTAACACCATATCTGAGTAAAGACTAAAGTATATGATTCAAAGTGGAGTTCAGGGCTGGCCCATGGCTCACTTGGGAGAGTGCGGTGCTGATAACACCAAGGCCATGGGTTTGGATCCCTATATAGGGATGGCTGGTTGCTCACTTGGGAGAGTATGGTGCTGACAACACCAAGCCAAGGGTTGAGATCCCCCTACTGGTCATCTTTAAAAAACAAACAAACAAACAAACAAAAATAAGCCAAGGGTTGAGATCCCCCTACTGGTCATCTTTAAAAAACAAACAAACAAACAAACAAACAAACAAAAACAAACAAACAAACAAACAAAAAAAAAACAAAGTGGAGTTCAGAGAAGGGTGAGATCTCTGTGGGCTGGAGGGGTGAGGAAGGCTCTGTGAGGGATGAGGGAGGATTTGGACAGGAGCTGGAAGGACAACTCCAGACCCAGGAGCTGGGGCCAGATGGAGGCCATGAAAAAAGTATGGGCTCCTCCTCCTCTATCCAGCAGCTCCTGAAAAGAAGCTCCTGACAGATTAAGCCAGGCAGCATGTTTCACTAATTCTAAGACATCTTGTATTAGAGAAACAGAACCAACAGCTTGGATAGATAGATAGATAACAGATTTATCACAAGGATTTGGCTCATACAGTTATGGATGCAGGCAAGTCTGAAGATGCATGGGGTGAGTCAGCAAGATGGAGACCCAGGAGGGCTGATGGTTCCTGTTTGAAGACCAGCAGGCTTGAGACCCAGGGAGAGTCAGTGTTTCAGTTTGAGTCTAAAGGCAGGAAGAAGCCAGTGTCCCAGCTCAAAGGCGGTCAGGCAGGAAGAATTCTCTCTTACTCAGGGAAAGGTCAGTCTCTTTGTTTTATTTAGGTCTCCAACTGATTGGGTAAGGCCTATCCACATTAGGGAGAGCAATCTGCTTTACTCAGTCTACTGATTTAAATGTTAATCTCACCCAGAAGCACCCTCACAGAAACATCCAGAATAATGTTTGACCAACTATCCGGATACCTGTAGCCCAGTCAGGTTGACACACAAAATTAACCCTCATATATATATACACACACACATAAAATCACATTTCAATATATTTGAAATCGGTGTGCATGAGCAGTTTAAAAGATGCACTTCAGATACAGTGGAATATGGTATTAGGAATCATGAGGGCAGTAAGACTGACTGGTCCTCTAAATAAAATGTTGGTGTGATGATGCCCCTGCAAAATTTCCCTTAGGTTTCTGAGGTCTTGTAACTGGATAACCTCTAGAAGTTGTAAGGGAAGAAGTAGAGGGCTGGACAGTTCGCTCAGTTGGTTAGAGTACAGCCTTATAGCACCAAGGTCATGGTTCCAGATCCCCATACTAGCCAGCCACAGAAAAACAAAAACAAAAGGAAGGAAATAGAAAGAGGGGCTGACGCTTGGTTATGAGATGATGGCAGATTTTAATCAGCAAGCATTTATTAAGTATCTGATGTACATAACTCTGAAGCATGTTTACTGGTGTCTGTGTATGACTGTACCTTCTTCAGATCAGTCAGAGGATGGCTTCCTGGATAAGAGGGACACTTTAAGTTTTGAAGGGCTTGGCAAGTAAAGAAAGGGAAACAAGAATAGGTAAGGGAAAGACTAGGGGGATTAGCATAGACTGTAGCTACATTGGATCATGTGGAAATTGAAGTCTGGTGAAGATATCAGCATCACAGTGGAAATAGAGTCATCTTGCATAATACTTGGATATGTAGAATTACTGAGTTTTAAGGGTTAAAAGGAATCTTCAAGATCATCTAGGCCAGCACTGTCTGCTAGAAATATAATGCAAGCCACAAACGTAAGCCACATGTGTGATTTTCTAGTAGCCACATTTTAAAAAAGTAAAAAGAAACAGGTGAAAATAATTGTAATATTTTTTATTTAACCTGTTACATTTAAAATATTGCCATTTCATCATGCACTCTTATACAACATTATTAAGACATTGTCCATTTTTTTTTTTTTTTTGTATTAAGTCTTTGAAATTTGGTATGGATGAAAAAACTGAGGCTCATAAAAGCCCAACACAAATAGTTTTAGAATGCCATGCACTCCTCGTTTTATGGGTTCCCTCTCTATACTATGCTACCAAGATTCAATTTGTGACAAAGAACTTGAGAAACCAGTTTGTCAAAAGTGGCAGTGAGTGACCTAAGGCAGCAAAGAAAGTATCAGAAAGAGTTACAATGAACTGAGAGGAACAGATAGGGACACCGATGGACATTCAAAGGCTGATGGACCATGAGCCAGGCTTTGCCCAGGAGGGTGGAAGGTGAGGGAGAATGCAAGAGAGAAAGTTGGCATCCAGAAGGAAAAAAAATTATGAAATGGATCAGCCTGAGAACGCTTAGCAGTATTTGTCTCTCCTACCCATTTCCATCTTCTGTTCAACCGCTCAGGCAGCTGAACTCTCCATCAAGTTTCTGCCTCCCCAGCGCAGTCTGGAAGTAGTTCAAGCTGTAGGGCCTCAGCTGATTGGAATTGGAAAGCACAATGCAGTAAGTAGGATGCTGGGGCTGAAAAGAAATAGATTCCACAGAGATGGGTGGAAGGTGTGTGAGGTGGGCCTCGTGGCAGGCATGGCATGCAGTTCTGGGGAAACGGGAGAGCTCACAGAGAGGGTCCAGGGAGGGGAGGGGAAAACTGGTCTCTGATTTCCCATTTTGCAGGCTGCAGAGCTCTACCTGAACCTGGACCTTGTCAAGGAAGCAATTGATGCTTTCATTGAGGGTGAGGAGTGGAACAAGGCCAAGCGTGTGGCCAAGGAGTTAGACCCCCGGTAAACTCATGACCCCTTCCCACTGGGAAATCCTCTTTCACTTCCTTTCATAAAGACTGGGAGAACATTCTTATGGGGGGGTTTGGCATCCAGAACCATGAAGTTAGAGATCTCTGTATATCTTCACAGGTATGAGGACTATGTGGACCAGCATTATAAAGAATTCCTCAAGAACCAGGGCAAAGTGGACTCGGTGAGACTTCCAGAGTTAGCAGGAGGCAGAGTGCAGGGAGAGGCTCAAGAGAGTCTCTCCCTTTTCTCCCTCATGTCATCACTCTCCTCTTGTAACTGTCTTTTCCATTAATCCGTAGCTGGTGGGCGTGGATGTGATAGCTGCCTTGGACCTGTATGTGGAGCAGGGCCAGTGGGACAAGTGCATTGACACAGCTACCAAGCAGGTACTGCTCTTTTTCCCATTCCCAGCTCTTCTCTGTGTCCCCCGTTGATTCCCATCTGCCCCACAGCTGCACCTCTCTTACCTCCACTAAAGCCTAAACCTCAAAGATCCCTAATCAGCATCACAGAGCTTAGTCTTCCACACTCTGAAAATGGAGTCAGAGGCTTGCATATGCCCTTTGCCTCCAAAACAAATCCATGGTCTCCAGTCCCCACCCTACCCTTACTGCTTGGTTTTACTATCCCAGCCTCACCCATGCTTTTCCTCCACCCCTGGACAGAACTACAAGATTCTACACAAGTATGTGGCTTTGTATGCGACTCACCTGATCCGGGAGGGTGGCTGTGCCCAGGCACTGGCCCTGTATGTGCAACACGGAGCCCCGGCTAACCCCCAGGTACCAGCCTTCTCCTTGGGGTGAATGTTTCCCTAAGGGAATTCTCTTTCTCCTCCAGAACCACCCATCCTCTCAGGAACAGTGTTTTCAAAGGATTCTTTTCTTAGAGATCATCATGCCCAGAGTCCCCACACAGCCTCTTTGGAAATGTGCGGCCTCTCTGAAGGGTTTCCCCTTTGAAGAATACCCAGGGAGCTCCCCATGCGCTTAGCCGATCCACGGGGACCTGTCTTTCAGAGAGGAATCCCGCACACACCTCTAGGGCCTGCTGGACTTCCCGCCCTACCTGAGAACCCCAGCTCTCTGGAACATTAGCCCATTAACAGTGTGACTGTGCATCCACATTCATCCATTTGCCCACACTCACAGAGCACCAGCTAATAAGAAACAGTCATTTTCCTATCCTCTTCTTTCTCTTCCCTAAAAATAGTCAGCACTTGCTTCATCGCCATCCCCTACTACCCCCACACACGCACACTCACACTCTCACACTCACAGCCTGCTTCTCTTCCTTTGGCCCCACTTCCGCTGACTTTCTCTTCTGGTTGTGCCCTTTTCACTCGGATCCCCCCGCCTCCCTCTACTTCTAGAACTTCAACATCTACAAAAGGATCTTCACTGACATGGTGAGCTCTCCTGGGACCAACAATGCTGAGGCCTATCATAGCTGGGCTGATCTTCGGGACGTCCTCTTCAACCTGGTGAGGAAGTTGGGTCAGCAACAGAGTAAAAGGGCTACTCGCCTGTCCCTGTCCTAGTCTCTTTCATGCACATAAACCTTTACCCTTAGATGTACTTTACCTTCCTCTGTCCAGGTGGCTATCCGTGACCACTCTGTGGCCCTGACACTCCTCTGACCTCTGAGCCAGGTTATGCTGTCTTCCTTCCCTAGTGTGAAAACCTGGTAAAGTCCAGTGAGGCAAACTCTCTAGCCCATGAGGAGTTCGAGATGATGCTGCTGATTGCTCATTACTACGCCACTCGCTCTGCTGCCCAGAGTGTCAAACAGCTGGTGAGTCGTCGAGGGGCTGGAGGAGCACTCAGTCACAGGGACTCACCTTCAGATGTATGGAGTTGAATGAATTCAGGTTCTGGGCTCTTGGGCTCTAGAATCTACCTGCTTCTCTTTTAGCTTCACTTCTATCTAAATAAATGTTTAAGCCTTGCTGAGGTCCTCCTGTACTGCTTGGGCCCTCTCAGGGCTCTCTGCCTACACAGCCCCAGCCTCATTATGTTTAAGCATTCAAATACCATGATGTATTTATTCACTTCTTATAATATACACATATTTCTGGTTTATTTGTGATAGTTTACTATATGTACTGAGATGATAGAATTATAGAAGTGGAAGGAAACTTAGAAATAATCTAGGCCCAGTTCTCCCTTGACATCCAGAGCAGTTTGATTGTTGATTTCTAGTTCTGTGGCTGCCTTGGTTATAGGATCGTTGGTGTAGTAGCTCAGTCATTGTAGTACCAGGAGCATAACACTTTGACTTTAATCCACAGGAAACCGTCGCTGCCAGGCTTTCTGTTTCACTCTTGCGTCACACCCAGCTACTACCTGCAGACAAAGCCTTCTATGAAGCAGGCATTGCTGCCAAGGTGAGCTTGGACATGGAAGGGTGGGGCCAAAGAGATAAGGAAATCAAAAGTTGGAAGACAGACTACGGCTTCTGTTCAGGTAGAGCAAAGCTGAGTGTGGAGCTGTTATTATGGAGAATATAGTTCTTCTCTATCTTCCTGGATTTTTGTATCTGCATACTTGAGAAGCAGTATCTAAGCCCAGCTTGCTCACTTCCATTTGCAACTTGTCTCTGCTGCAGGCAGTTGGCTGGGAGAACATGGCATTCATCTTCCTCAACCGCTTTTTGGATCTGACCGATGTGAGTAGGGAAGTTGTGCCCAGAGGTGAGGAGGTTTTTCCTGAAACTGTGCCTATCTTATGGTTGCCCACTCCACTGCAGGCAATTGAAGAAGGGACTCTGGATGCCCTTGACCACTCTGATTTTCAGGATACAGACATTCCCTTTGAGGTGCCACTACCAGCCAAACAGCATGTACCGGTAAGGGGGCAGCGTTGGAGAATGCGAAGGCCTCACCAATGTGAATGCATTGAGAAGGGAGGACATCTTTGTGCTGTCACCTTTGGAAGGACCTTAGTGCTCACTATTCCTTCAGTGAAAGTAGAAGCAGAGTGGAAAGATATGGCTGTGACTGTATGCCACAGTCCCAGGGGGAGCATTTATGGCTGAAAGCTGATATACAGGATAAGGGCTTAGCAACCCCTCCTCCCCACCCTCCAGTTGCCTTGCCCTGCCCTGTGTAAAACTGCCACCCTCTGTCCTCCTTAGGAAGCTCAGAGAGAAGAGGTTCGAGACTGGGTGCTCACAGTTTCAATGGACCAGAGGCTGGAACAGGTTCTGCCTCGGGATGAGCGTGGTGTCTATGAGGCCTCCCTGGTGGCAGCGAGCACTGGAGTTCGGGCACTGCCCTGCCTCATTACAGGTATAGAACCCTGCAGCACCCCATATTGTGTGGTGAGTAGAAAGGAAGGGAGAGCAGCAGGATCAAGAAACCTTGAGGGTGCTAAAGACAGGACCATCCTTCCTTCTGCCCCAGATTGTTCTACATTTTTCCCCCTCAATCTCTATCAACTCCCAGTTCACCTTTTTTTCTTCCCCCACAGGATACCCCATTCTGAGGAACAAAATTGAATTTAAGCGGCCAGGGAAAGCTGCTAATAAAGACAACTGGAATAAGTTCCTCATGGCCATCAAGGTTAGAGAGGGACACTTGAAAGATGAGGGTAGGGAGAGCAGCACTGAAAAAAGAAAAACATGAGAAGGTGGGTGGGATTGTCAAGAAGGCAGGTGCGGATCCTGAACCCTGCTCCCTCCGCATGACACTGAGATGGAGTCGGTTTTCTTTATATCAGGAATGGTTTCCCAGCACTAACGAGTTCCTCTCATTTTCCTCCCATTTGCTCACAGACTTCCCACAGCCCAGTGTGCCAGGATGTGCTGAAATTCATCAGTCAGTGGTGTGGCGGCCTCCCCAGCACCAGCTTTTCTTTCCAGTAACTGGTAGAGCTGAGGAAGTTAGAGCCTCTCCCTCATTAAAGTTTTACAAGTAATTGAGACTAGTGTATTCTTTAATCAAAGTCACCCCCAACACCTGCACTGTGCCCTTTTCCCCCAAAAGGAATCACCATCAAGTAGAAGAAAAGAGAAGTTTTTTTATAACAATCGTTTATTTCATCCTGAGTCAGGTCCCTGGCTTAGTGGAAAACTCTTGTGGACTGAGCCTTGGAACAGCACCTGCTTGATGGAGGGAAGAACCAACCTGCATCAGAGGGGAAGGCAGCAAAGAACTAGACCCAGTTTTGAGAGCACTTCCCTGCCCCAACTCTTACCCAGGCCTCCACCCTCATGGCCCATTACCTGTCCTAAACCAAACTTTCCTGTGATGCCTGGATTTCTTGATTTTGATCCAGTAGCTGCTCATTTTCCCGCCTTTTACATTTTGGAGGGCCAAGCTCTGTCAGTTCCTCTAGCTGCAGAAGAGGGGGCAGTTAGTACCCTGACCTTGAATGACAGATCAGCATCTTTTCAACACAGCCAATCTGTGTGGAATGAACCCTTCCTGTTCATCTTCCTTACCTGTCCCTGAAGCCCTTCCTTCCTGCAGGGCCCAACTCCACGTAGGGTGAGTGCAGCCACACAGCAGTAACTGGATAGAGCAGCCTCCACTGCAGACATGAGCAAAGAAGGGATCCAGAGAGCCAAGGCTGTATCCTAAAAAGCGAAAAGGAATGATGGGGACTTAGCAGGAGAGGGGCAGGAATTAAAAGGGCAGGACCAAGGCTTTGTGGGCCACAAGAATGAAGAGAACATGCTCACATAGATTCTTGTGGGGTCAAAGTGGCAGTCAGTATGTCCAGGCTCCTGGTCCAGCGGTACCAAAGGATCCAGCAGTCCTGGATGGCAGTCAGCAATAAGACGGCGGCCACCATTGGCCACCGTGAGTGACACAGCAAGGAGAATGCCCAGGGAGCAGGCCACGGACAAGAGCAGGTTCACCAAAGCCAGTGCCAGCAGTGCCCAGTGCTGGCAGAGACAGGAGATGAGGGTGAGCAGCCTGGGCCTGGCTAATTCTCCCAATGACTAGACGCCTCAGTTTTTTTCTGAGGCTCCAACAGCCCATTGAAAGACACGGCTGAGTCACCATCCATTTCCCTGACTCCAAGCCTCATCACTACAAGCCCTACAAGTCCCCTCTCACCAGTGGTGGGTGAAGAAGGTTCCTGGATGCCAAGAGGGCCACAAGTCCCACGGAAACACTCTGTGGAAGGGACAAGCCTTTGGCCCGCGGTGCTGGGCCTTCGGTGCTCCCGGCCCCGCCCCGGCCCTCCCGCTGTGCTCACCAGCAGCCCCGAGCCCACGGAGATGACATTGGCGGTGGTGTACTCCGACGTGACGGCGCCCCGGGGATTGGCCACGTGCCGCAGGACGGTGCCGTGCAGCACGGCCCCCAGCAGCAGGTTCAAGTGGCCCAGCAGGATGAGCGCGAGGCCCGCGCGCATCAGCCGCCGGGGCCCGCGGGCTGCGTCTGCAAAGCAGGGGTGACGGGTGGGCCTGAGCCGGCGGAGGGGGCGCGGGGGGCGGCTCTCGCGGCGCTGGCCAGGCGCATCCGCGGGCCGAGGGTGGTCGCAGGGGAACGAGGGCAGGGGCCGGAAG
>NW_007729287.1:86098-96389 GCF_000696425.1 Galeopterus variegatus | reverse complement strand
CGTCCCTCCGCGCCGCGAGGCGGCTCTACCTGGGCCCGGCCCCGCCCCGCCCCATCCACCTGAGGGCCAACTTCCGCGCCCGCCGCAGGCCCCGCGCCCTGCGCCCCCTAGCGGGGAAGCGCACACACACACGACGCTTTTAGCAAAAAGTAGACTTTTATTACAGCAGCAACTGAGGCGAATCGAATGGCCCCCCGGGGCCACCCCTGCAGCACCACCTTTCTCTCCCGCCCGTCCGCCCCAGCGGGACTGCAGGAGTCGGCGCCCCCAGTGCCTGTGGGCCTCCTTTCCACACAGGCTGGGCGGGAGCCGGCAGGTCTGCTGCAGCCCCCTGCCAGAAGGCGGCTGCTGAGAAGGCCCAGGCCCACGTCTGTGCAAAACAAGTAAACAAAGTGCAGAGGGGAGGAAGAGTAGGGGCAGGGCTAGGATGATGCTCAGAACCAGGGAGCCCCCAAAGCCCTCCTGAATAGGAAAGGAGAGAAGGGGCTTCACAGGGTAATACTGACTGAGGGAAAGGGACAGGAGGGCTGCAGCACGTCCAGGGACAGCCACAGCTCAGATTAGGGGCCTGGCCCGAGTAAGCTCTAAGAGGAGACGGTGACAGCGGCTGAGTTGAGGGTGCTGTTCCTGGCAAAATTGAACTTGTTTAGGGTCTCCTCGAGCAGAGAAGTCAGCCGGCTCTGGTCAGCCTGAGGGAGAAAAGCACAGTGAGACAGGGCTGGGAGAAGAGAAGGCCTAGAGGTGGCCAGGGCAGACGATGGCAGAAACCTCACCTCACTAATGAAGCCCAGCTGCACCAGCTCAGCTGCCAACTCGGGGATGTTCTCATCTGACAGAGAAAAGGAGGGGGTGAGTGTTGTATGGGAGTGAGGGATACGGAGCCCTTCAAATAGCCCCAGTCAGCAAAACTGTCAGATCCACCCACCGATTTTAGAGGCTAACTGTAGTCATTCTGTGTGAGTCAATGTTTTACTGCCTTGTCACCTTCCCCACCCCTGAACATGTTCCTCAAAGGTAAGGTTCGTAGACTCTCCATCCTCTGAGGGAAAGGAGAGACTCACTTGGCATCAGGTCACAGCTCAGGTGCCGGTTCAGTTTGTCCTCCAGCTTCAGCAGAAGCGTCAGCTGGAGAATAGGACAGTCAGAACATGAGGCTCCTCTTCCCCACCCTCTGGCCACCCAACTCTATGCAGCCCTGGCCCTGAGCCTTACATGGTGTTTGACTCCCTCCTCTACCGACTCAATGTTGCACTGCATCAGCACCACCTGGGGAGAGAGGACAGAGAAGGTCACTACAGTAGAGAGCAGTCAGTAAAAAAGACCCCAACACCTGGAAGCCTTTGCAGCCCATAGAACATGGTTGCCAGGGAACAGAAATGCATTCTTTTCTCTAAGGACAAAGACTTATTTAAGATGTCCTCCCTGGGCCGGCCCGTGGCTCACTCGGGAGAGTGCGGTGCTGATAACACCAAGGCCCCGGGTTCGGATCCCATATAGGGATGGCCGGTTGGCTCACTGGCTGAGCGTGGTGCTGACAACACCAAGTCAAGGGTTATGATCCCCTTACTGGTCATCTTTTAAAAAAAAATAAAAAAATAAAAAAAATAAGATGTCCTCCCTCTCTTCCACCATGACCATGGAGACATTCCACACCCACACAGCCCCCACCTTGCGGGTCTCCACCTCAGCTGGTTCAGGTGTTGGAGTCTTGACAGAAGGGGGCACAACGGGTGACGTCACCTCCTCCTGCTGTGGCTGCTGGGGCCGAGGCAGCCCAAAGGCTGTCAGAGGGTAGATCCCATTCCTGGAGGGAGATGAAAACAGGTCACATGGGCTCTGCAAATGCCTCAGGACATCCACCCCTGCTTCCTCAAGGAAGCCTGCCTTCTCACTCTTCTCTCACCTGACATCTTCAAGGAATTTATCTAATTCCAGAGCTGGTGACTGAGAGTACCTGGAGGAGAAAAGAGATAAAGAAGATGGAAGGAAAAAAACAAGCAAAATAGAAGATTCGACCATTCCCAGAGAATGAGTGTTTACAGATCATCAGGGTAGTAGTGACCAATCTGTCCCATCCAGACCCTCTCAGTTAGTTACTCACAAAGTCTGAACTGGTTCTCTTCCTGGTCGTGCAGGGATTTCAGCCAGTATGGCACTGGTATCCATGTTTTTGGTGATCTCCTCTAGAGCGTTTTCTGGGATCATGTCTGGAGGGCATGATGGAGTGGGATGTTACGGAAGGACAGTCACATTAATGTCACAGAAGGCATGGAGGCAAAGAGGTATAAAGAATCCCTTTGGAAGCAGAAGAGGAAAAAGAGCACACCAGTGATAGACACAACGCTCCAGATTGGAAGAAAATTCTTGGGAGGGCCAAGGGGACTCACGTTGGTGTCCCACAATGCAGTGGGCAGCAAGGAGTTTGAGCGACGGCACTTCAAACAGTGCTGGGTGAAACAGAAGTTCTCTGGCTGTTGGTCTGCAAGCAGGCTCAGACTGCAGGCACTTTTGAATGAACTCCTAGAAAAGAGAACAAGGAACTGGAGCAGGCATCTGGCAACTCCTCCCCCCATTATGTTCATCTTTGTAGCTTTCATTATACTTAGCACAAGGCTTTATAAACACTACGTGCTCAGCACTTGTTGAGACAACATACCGTTAAATGTACCTGAAGGGGCTTTGAAAACAATAAGGTATTATATGAAAAATATCATTCACTATCTTTCTGGTTTTAATTATTCTTCTGTTCTCCAACTATAAGCTTTCTTTTTAATGTTCAAAGTTTCCTTTTCCCTAATTTTCTACCTCTGTGCCTTATTAGCCCACTCACTACCTTTTTCTCCAACCCTTGCCAAATTTAGCTTCTTTCCAAACTTACCCATTGTGATCAATAATATTCACCACCATTTTTATTCCCCAAGTCTACAATCACAATTTCCTTTGTCCACTATATTCATTGAATTCACTGGATTCCCATGCTTCCTCTAACCATTCCACCTCCTTTTCTATCTCCTGTAGGTCTTGTGACTATTAACCTGCTTTCCTACTTTCAGTCTTGAAGGCCAACAAAGTCATATACAAATCATCCCTAATGCTGAACTACAAACTTCTTCCACACTACCCTCAAGACTTTCCACTAGTCTTCCTTCATTTCTCTCCTGCTCCCTATTATACTTCTCTAATGAGTTACAAACTATTCTTCTTCTTTGAACCTCCCCGTCCAGCCTCTACTTACTGTAGTCTACCTGATTCATAACTCTAATATCCTTTAAGTCTTATTAGCTCGTTATTTCAGGGCACCTTTCCTAAATAAATTTGTATAAATATAAAATCCCAAATGACTGATTTGGTTAATCCAAAATGACTGATTTGCTTAAAAATATCAAGATGGTTGTCTTAGAGTATAGAGCATTTGCCTAAGGTAACCATCAAATTAATTTACCTCCATGAAGACACACTTAAATCACCACACATTAAACCTCAATATTACCCATTTTAGCCCCCTAACTTTTGCATATGTATACAAAAACATGGTAGGCACCTCGTAAGAAAATGTCTACAGCTTCTGTCTTTCCTTTCTGTTTTATGTTCTCCCGTTCTTAGAAGAGAGCATATTCCCAGTAGGTAGAAAGGAATAAAAACCTGAAGACATTTGAAAGTCAGTTAAGGTGGGATTGATCCTGAAGATCCTTACCCTCTGTAATGGGTCTTCTAGAAGCTGGATGGCACTGCTGATGGCTTCCTGTGGCACATAAGAGGACTCTCCATTGCCCTGAATCTCCAACACTGCCATCTGCAATGAGGAGGAATAAAAACAAAGAGACCTAAGAATCTCAGTGCTCCCACAGTCACTCCCTCAAGACCAGCACCTTACTTGTCCTCCCTCCATTTGATCCTTTCCTCCTCTCCACCGCCCCCTCCCCCCACCCCTTTCTGGTCTTCTCACCTCCAGTGCACACATGCCAAAGGAGTAGATGTCCACTGCTGTTGTCACATTAGTGACTTCTAGGGAAAACAAAGAACACTTTGGTGAATCAAGATTGGGGGCGGGGGTGGCAGAAATGTCTTAAGAAAAAAAAAAAAGAACAACACTTTGTATACTAGTAGAGAAGGACTATAAATTTCAGTTGTATTACCTCTGCACCTCAGGTCATAAGCAAAAACCAAGGGGATGAGGACAGGGCAGAGAAACCAGGATGCCTCACCTCCATACTCTGGTGCAAAGAAGTGTAGATTCTTCTGCTCTTCCCGACAAGTCTTCACATGATTGTTGATAGTGTCAGGAGCCACTGGGAGTAGGGAAGATATCCACAATCTGACCACCATCATCAAATCACAGTCTCAATCCAGAGAGAGGCCCCCAAAAGCCAAATTCTCACCTGAAGTCTCCTTTCTAACCCTTGACAGGCACAACCTATCCTCTTTCCCATCCTGATCTACAGACCACACATAGACATCACCTACCTCTGCTTTCTCGGGCCTACTACTTCTCATCTAAGGTCCCTAACTCAGCAGCAACAAAGGCTCCACACTAAATTAATAGATGCATGGGGACTCTGGGCTGGTCAAGGAGCAGTGCAGTCTAAGGAAAAACTTTCACTTGTTACCTGCTCACCTTCCCCAAATCCCAGGTACATCTAATCCCTGATCACATGAAAATGTTTGGTTTTAGTTCTTTCATCCACACTGCAAATAACAAAAACACAGGTAGCCCTTCCTAATCTGGGACCACTGGATACCTCAGGAACTTGGATAAAGAAGGATAAGAAGCATTAACATACAACCAAAGAGATAGCCTCCTTCTTACCCACATTTGCTGACTGAAACTCAAAAATAGTTCAGAATGCGGCCAACAACCTTGAATCAATTTCAAATTTAATCCACCAAAACTTTTTCAACCCCTTTTCTACTCTCTATTCCTCAATACTGCCTACCACAGGGCTGAATGAGGAACCACGGCCGGGCCCAGTATGGACTCACTCGGATCATAAACAATGACTACAAGTCACAGAGAATCTGGGAGCACAGTATGATTTAGGGAATCGGCCTGACGATGAAGGGGAATATGAATCCAAGAAGTAAGTGGCCAGCCAGGCAGAATCCATAGGAAACAAGCAGGTTATGGAGGGGCAAGCAGGTGGAGAGCTGGCGGGGCAGAAGCTATGCAGGCATAATTAGGCAGGGGAAGTAGGGGAAAAGGGCTTGCTCCCACGACTGCATGCACTGGGCAGCCGCAAAGGGAGCAGAGGGAGCACAAACAAGAGCCCCAATTGGGGCAGAGGGAGCTCTCACCATTAGCAAAAATCCTATGAAAGACTGTTGGGAACAGAGCAGCCCGTAAGCGGGAGGGAGGAAAACAGAGAAAAGTTGTGAGCGATGGAGCAGCCAAGCCCCAGACAAATGGACACACAAAGACCACACAGACACAGCACACAGAAATGTTTTACACTGCACACAGATACACAGCAATGAAAGCACTCACAGAAGGCACAGCCTGGAACCTCTTCTGGTAGGGTCTGGCTCCGGGAGCTCAAATCAGACCCTTACACCCATCTCTTGCCTTTCCCAGTCTCCTATCAATATGTCTATATTAACCAGTTTCCCTCCAAAATGGCAGAAGATTATATACCCAACACCCCCTCCACTAGTTAACTGGTCTTTCCCTATGACTTATCCCTAGCAAGGTCCTTTCTCTTATCACCAGCCCACACCTCAGAATTTTGCGGTTTTCCCCCATTCCTTTCATCTTACCCCCATGGTTCCCAAATTCCCGAGGCTCCCCTGCCCAGAACCTCTCCCTCCCCTCACCAGAGCCAATCTTGATGAGTCCGTTGTGCTGGATGAAGATGGTGTCACAGGTCAGGTTCCCATGGATGATGGGGGGGTCACAGGAGTGCAGGTAGCTGTGGGGGCACTGGGCTGTTAGAGGGGCCACTGGGAAATTAAGGGCAGGGGGAACCCAAGGGTTAAGAGGAGCAAGGGCCAGATCTCCTGCTGGTCACAATAAAGATAATCCCCACACTCTGAATCTCCATTATGCCTGATGATCTAAATAGCTGGATAAGCATTAGGAGAAAGAGGTAGGAGATAGTGTTGTGGTTAGGGCATTAGGATGAACACTTCAAAAGACCAGTACAGGGCCTAATCTTGACAGTATATGACTCAAAGAAAGTGGGGAGAGGCAGAATAGAATAGCAGAGTAGTGCCTTGAAATCTGTTTGGAGGAACCTAATAGGAAATACGGGAAAGAAACTAACCAGATACTACTTACCTCAGGGCAGAGAGGATTTGCGTGCACCAGCGCTTCCAAGCCTGGAACAGAGTTTCATCCAAGGGTCAGCAGTACTGCCCTCTCTTAACCTTCTCCCACCAGTTCCTTCATCCCTTCCTGACCAGCTTCATAATTAACATAACCTTTTTGAAACCCCCAAACCAAGCTAAAACTTTGTCTACTCTCCCTCCATACCTTTTCATTCATAGTCTTGTGGTTCTTTTTGGTCTTCTTCAGAAATTGCTTAAGACTCCCAGATGACATGTATTCTGTGATAAAAATAACCTGGGGAGGCAAAGCACTTACTATAAGGCCATAAAGTAGAAATGATCCCTTACCTGGTACAATATACACCAGATATACCTGTATATTAAACTCGGAAGTTTTTTTTTAAGTTTCCCTCTTTTTGTTCTTAGCATGACTTCCATAGATTGATTAGGAAAATAAAAACTACTGGGCAATAAGAGTTATGGGAAGAAGGGAGCAAAAGTTTTCTCATTTCTATCCCAACTACAACCAGACAAAACACATAGGTGGTAGTTGAGTTCCTACTCTCATCATCACAGCAGCCAATTCCAATTTTTTCAAAACTACCTTATTTCAATCTCTGAATAGAATAGAAACAATAAATGTAGCTTAGTCTTTGCAGTAACCTCAGGAAATACCAGGAAAAAATTCTTACCCTAGCCTTGTTCTCTTTAATATCAGCCCAATATTTGTGAAACTTAACAATGTTGAGATGTTCCAACTGAATCAGATTATCAAACACAGCACGGACCTTTTCCTGGGAGCAAGGGAGACAGGGGATAATAGGGTTCACAAATCACTGTAATAATCTTGAAAAACCATTCCCTATCCCTCCCCAGAAATTATTTAACTCCAACATACTCTCCTCATATTTAGCTTCTCAACACCAATTCTTCAACACCTGTGTTCTGATGCACCCCGACCCCCCCGCCACCCCTGCCACCCCCCGCCTGCCTTCATCCTTTCACCATGACCCACCTCTTGCAGCTTGTAGTTCTTGCGCTCAGAGAACTGTACCTCATTCCACACAACCTCTACACCCTCCTCTGTATCCATGGCCAGGTATGCACTGTCAATACCTGGTACATTCCGCTGATTCACCTGAGAAGAAATTCAAATGAAAAGGAATTAAAATTACTTAACAAACCCTCCATTTTAATACCATATGATCACCTTTTCCTAGCCTCCAACCTGTTGAAGTTTGGTCTACCCCTCTGAGACTTTGCTCCTCCAGTTTTCACCTCTTGGAATTCACTCTCCCAAGAGTGACACTACCATCACTTTACCTCTTCTCGCCTCTTCTGCCAGCGCCCACAGGGTGACTCCTCCAAGATCTCAGACTCATCTTCACTTTCTTCTTCTTCCTCTGGGGAAGCAGCTGACGTTGTGGAAGTCACAGGAGGTGACACTGACGTCAGACCAGGAGCTGAAGATGAGGATTCTACCTTTGGGTCAGAGCCACTGCTGAGTACTGGCTGGGACTCCCCCTCCGACATGCTGGAACGAAAACTCAGGCCTGGAATAGTGGGGGAAAGGATAAAAGGAGAAGGCAGAGAGTCAGGATAGATCTATAAAGATTTAATAATCCTAATAACCTCATCTGTGGCTTCAAAAGGAAATAAAACACATATCTCCCTTGTCTCTTATAAATCCAAAATCAGAATTAGTCCTATCTAAATATGGAAACATTAACTACTATCCTAACTCTAGTCTAGAGAAGAGGGGCTATCTTAGTTGAAGGTGATCCACCCAGGAGTGGCAAACACTAGATTTATGGCAGCATAATGCCCCTTTGTAAGGTCCAAATGAACAGCTAAATAAGGTGCCCCATTCCTTCTCAGCAAATGCTCATCCAATAGGCTTCCCTTTGAATCCCCATGTACTCCTATATGCACTGTGCTCTAAGCTACATGGGCACTATTCAGAATAGATGTCCAGACTCTAAAAGTTGCACTGAGCCAGCCCTAAGGCTGGACATGAAGCACCCTCAGCCAACCTAACCAGTTGAAATCTTTGGCTGATTTATCCAAGAAGAATTAACCTTGTCATTCACTATCCATCTCTCCTTTACACAGAACAAGCCTGCTAGTCCATGGTGAGGCTATCCTTGGCCAGGTGACTGGCAGTGGTTAGTTACTTCATCCCTGATGACCTCACCTTCCCTATGATGTGAATGTGGCAAATGTAGTATTGGTTAGTAAAGTTTTTTGGCTCTTTTTCACTCACTCATTCAACAAATATTTATTAAGCACTTATTGTGGACCAAGCACTGGGCTAGGTGCTTGATATATAGTAGTGAGTAAAATAAATGAGGATGCCGAAACTCACAGAACCACAGATTCAAGGTAAATCTAAGACTTTAAGCCTCCAGCTTTCATTTTATTCACATTGCTCAAAGGCTCCAGAGTTTCCATTCTCTGGGGCCCTGGATCTGACACTGATATTTCTTCCAAATACAAATAACTCAAGATACAGCTTTTACAGGAAAAGGTATTATATAGTATAAAAATTTTCCAGATTAAGCCTCCAGCTTTCATTTTATTCACATTGCTCAAAGGCTCCAGAGTTTCCATTCTCTGGAGCCCTGGATCTGACACTGATATTTCTTCCAAATACAAATAACTCAAGATACAGCTTTTACAGGAAAAGGTATTATATAGTATAAAAATTTTCCAGAGGCAAGGGTACTTGAAGAAAAAGAATTCTTAAAGGAAAATGTCATTAACTTGTGCAAAAAGTCACAGGACAACCACTATTATTCCATATCTCTAAAAACAAAGGATGTGAAGGAGTTGAAACCTATGTGAGCTGGGTTCAAGGAAGTGCTCTCCAGTATGAAAGGGGCATCCTGGGTAGTAAATTTGCTTCTCTATTTCAGTTTGAAATGCCGGAAGCCTCCAATTAACACTAATCCTTTGAAAGCCCGTATTTCTTTTTAGAACTCTCTGCCCACTTCTGCCTATCTCTGACTCCAACTTACACTACGTTTAACCCAAGTCAGGAGATTTTTATTAGATGACATTCCAGTAAATACCAAAGAGCAACAAGGCACTACAGAGAAAATCTGGCAAGATACTCTTTCCCCATGTTATTTTTAAAATTTATTTTAAAGTTTTGTTTATTTTTAAATTAACTTATTAACTTTTCCTGCCAGCCAGGAAAGCTACTATCTGCATGTCTTGATAATCTACCAGAAAACTTGAGTTAGGGATCACTTTCCTTCTTCCTCTGAAATGTAGCTAAGGAAATGGTAAGAAAGTCCACATCAGTTTCTTCCTAGAGCAGCTATATTCACTGAATGTGTCTAGAATCTGAACAGCTAAGTAAAATTCCCAGCTAGATTACAATAGAAAATACCAGTGGAATTCTAATACAGGAAGGCCAATGAGCTCTAAAGAAACTTCTGGATCCAGGGCACAGACAACTAATCCACAGCAGGGCACCGCAGGAGAAGCCAAACCTTCATCAGGCATATAGACTGGTGCCCTTGGGATGAGCTTGTCCCAGTAGGCAAAATGAGGGCAGTGACCAAGATCCTCCAGCACTTCTCTTATTGATGAAGAAACCTTTGCAACACTGGGAGTTTTGCCTCAGCCTTGAGATGTTTAAAAGAGAACACTTAAGGAAAAGCCCATTTACACCCATAAGGGGAGTCTCCTCGCCTTCTTCAGCCACCGCGATGCGTAATATGTACACTTCAGAACAACGTAAATCGTCCTTCAAAGTCTGTCTCCGAGACTTTCACTTATTGGCCTGCAACCCGTCTGCCTGTCAACTCCTCCGCAAGAGCTAGCAAGCCACAGGCCTCTCGGCTGTCCTCACTCTGAGCGGACCAAAGAGGGCCTCTGAGAGCCGCAGGACTGTCCGGTCGGAATACAACAAGCTCAGGGGAGGAAGGAGGCCCCTCGAATTTCACACTCCAACAGGTCGCCGTGCCCACTGCCTGGAAGGGAGCGGCATCCCGCGCGGGCGCCCGGGCGGCCAGGGTGGCGG
>NW_007729287.1:67019-85964 GCF_000696425.1 Galeopterus variegatus | reverse complement strand
AGGCCGGGCGGGGACTGTGGGGTCGAGGCGGCCCCTCCGCTCCGACGGGCCGAGCCCGGCCGGGCCTGGGCTGCCGAGTGAGCAGGGCCGCCTTCAGCACCCGCCTGCCGGGTCCCCCCGATCCGGGACTTGGAGGCCGATCCGTCCGTCCTCTCACGAAGCCCTCCCTCCCCGGGGCCTCATTCCTCTGGGCGCTCACCTCCCGACTCCGCGCCCCGCAGCCTGCGCCTCAGCTCTAGCTTTCGTTCCGAGGCTCTGGCTCACAGCGACTCCCTCACAGCTGCGCTCCGCAGCGCAACCGAACTGCGGGCCCCGCCCTCGCGGCCTCCCAGCCAACAGCTGGGCGGCGCCGCACCACGGTCAGGTTTCCATTGGACAGGGCGGCAGGGTGGGCGGTGCCCGGCCGCACGGTCGCTCGCAGCGATAATCGCAACCCAGTCTCCTTCCCTTGAGCCGGTCGGGCCGAGACCTCTCCGAGAGTTCGGTCTTCTTGGTCCCACTGGGGCTAGTCTCTCTGTCCACCCTTCCGCCTAGTCTGGGTGTCCCCGATGATTCTTCTGGACCAAGGAAAGGCCTTTTCTCCTTCTTGAAGGCGCCATGACAGTTCTAATCCCACGAAAAGACAAAAGGAGCGAAATACGTAGCCTCAATCCGAGGGGAGCGCCCACCGATCTTTATTATTTGGGATAACTGTGTGCGCCGGACATCAATTCTTCAGAAATTAAAAAATCACTTAACACTGGAAATTAATAGTTAACACTTTATGATTGCATAGCACTGATATTTGCCAAAACTTTGCAAGAGATTTTCACATTTGTTATTTGATTTGTTTCTCATAAGAATGAACTCATTGGAATTGTCATTCAGTGGTAGTTGACAAATGCAAAAAACTGCATCAGAGGCTTTAAGCTATTTACCTAAAGTTAAGTTGATCTTCAGAGCCAGATCTAAAATCTGAAACATTAAGTTTCATCAAAGATTTCCTTGAAAGATGTTTAGAAAGAATTTAGATTGGCTGTGCGGAGGTGGCTTTTGGGTGAGCCACTGATCTACGAAAACTAAACGGGGAGCCTGTAGGGTGATAGTTCACTCTGCCATTAGACGTGTACTATGGAGGGAGGGGGATGAAGCAATCGTCAGAACTTGGGAATGTCATAATCACCGAATTTCACTGTCCTTAAAGGGAATCTCTAATCCTACTTCACTGGGAGAAAGGACATCTGGCAGAAGACCTCCCATTTTCTCATCTCCATCTCAAAACATTTATTTATTTAGTTTGTTTTTTAATTTTTATTGACTCAAAATTGATTATAGATATTTTGCGAGTTCAACATTGAGATATGTTGATCCAAAACATTTATTTTTAAAGCCAAGCTTTTATCCTTCCTTGGTTGTTTCACCTTTGAAACGGAGGGTTCAAATACCCTTTTTAGAAATCTGATGAAAATGATGCATTTAAAAAACAAAAAACATGGGCCGGCCCGTGGCTCACTCGGTAGAGTGCGGTGCTGATAACACCGGCGCACTGCTACAGTGCGCTCCCGCCGAGGGTCCGGATCCCACATACAGACCGGTTCCTGCTCACTGGCTGAGCGAGGGGCGGTCACCAAGCCAAGGGTTGAGATCCCCTTACCGGTCATCTTTAAAAAAAATAAAAAATAAAAAAAAAAAATAAACAAACAAACAAACAAACAACAACAAAAAAAAACACTTACGCACCAAATTTGGCATACAATTCCAGGGAGTTGAGATTAAGAATCTTTGCTCTTATCTACAAAGGAAAAGATGTTTCTCCTCCTCTCCAGATTAACCTTTCTCTTGTGGGCTCCAAAGTAATTGGAATACCTGGCACATGGTAAACATTCATTAAATATCAGCTCATGTTACCATTATAGTCTCCCATTACTTTTGTGTGGGGCTTAGCATTATCAACCTTTCCCTTTTCAACTAGCTCCTTCTTTCAAATATGCATGAAGGTCAAGCTCTCATTTTTAACCTTACATTCACGTTTAAAATGATCAAATACCGCCTGCATTTTCACCACCTCATTTATTTCTTTATTTTTTCCTGCTTAAAAAATAATAAACCTGGGCCGGCCTGGTGGCGCACTGCTACAGTGCGCTCCCGCCGAGGGTCCGGATCCCACATACAGACCGGTTCCTGCTCACTGGCTGAGCGAGGGGCGGTCGCAGCACTGAGGGTTGCGATCCCGTTGCTGGTCCCGGTCCGGTACGGGTGCGACACTGAGGGTTGCGGTCCGTGCCAGACACGAAAAAAGACAAAAAGGGAAATAAAATATAATAATAATAATAATAATAATAATAATAATAATAATAATAATAATAATAATAATAATAATAATAATAATAAACCTTATACCGGCCAGCCACCAAAAAAGAACACACACCTGTTAGAATGGCCAAAATCCAGAACACGGACAACACCAAATGCTGGTGAGGATGTGGAGCATTAGGAATTCTCATTTATTGCTGATGGGAATGGAAAATGGTATAGCCACTTAGAAAGCCGGTTTGGCAGTTTCTTACATAACTAAACATACTCTTACCATTTAATCCAGCAATTGCACTCCTTTTTACTTACCCAAAGGAATTGAAATTTTATGTCCACACAAAAACCTGTACATGAATATTTATAGCAGCTTTATTCATAACTGTCAAAACTTAGAAGCAACCAAGATGTCCTTTGATAGGTGAATGGATAAACAGTGGTATCTCCAGACAATGATTTTTTTTTTTTTTTTTTTTTTTTTTTGGTGTCTGGCCTGTGCAGAGATCTGAACCCTTGACCTTGGTCAGACAATGGAATATTATTCATCACTAAAAAGAAATGAGTTATCAAGCCATGAAAAGACATGAAGGAACCTTAGATACATATTGCTAAGTGAAAGAAGCCAATCTGAAAAGGCTATATACCTTATGATTCCAACCATATGATGTTCTGGAAAAGGCAAAACTATGGAGACAATGAAAAAGATCAGTGGTTGCCAGGGTTTGGTGGGGTGGGGTGGGGTGGGGGTGGGGGGAGGAATAAACAGAGCACAGAGGATTTTTAGGGCAGTGAAAATATTCTGTATGATGCTGTAAGGATGTATACATGTCATTATACATTGTCGAACCTATAGAATGTACACCAAGAGTGAACCCTATGATAAACTATGGACCTCTGGTGATTATGATGAGTTAATGTGGTTCATTAATTGGAACAAATGTATCCTCTGGTGAGGGATGCTGATAATGGGAGAGGCTATACACGTGTGGGGACGGGGTATGTGGGAAATCTCTGTACCTTCCTCTCAATTTTGCTGTGAACCTAAAACTGCTCTTTAAAAAAAAAAGCATTTATTTTTATTTTTATTTATTTATTTTTTTAAGGATGACCGGTAAGGGGATCTTAACCCTTGACTTGGTGTTGTTAGCACCACGCTCAGCCAGTGAGCGAACCAGCCATCCCTATATGGGATCCGAACCCGGGGCCTTGGTGTTATCAGCACCACACTCTCCCGAGTGAGCCACGGGCCGGCCCAAAAAAAAGCATTTAAAAAGGCTAAGAATATCTTAAATTTGAATACGCATTGACAAGTTGCTGTTCAAAAAGGTATCAAATAACAATACCACCAAGATTATGTTAGGGTTCCTATTCCCCAACATTCTTACCAACATTAATACCAATCTTTTCAACTTTGGTGATATATTAATACAAAAAAGATATCCTGCTATTTTAATTCACATTTATTTAATTATAAGTGAAACACTTTTTCATATATGTATTGTCCAAATGTATTTCTTATTTGGTTGGTCATCTTTTTCTTATTGGCTTGTAAGAGCTCTTTATATGTTAGGAAAATCTTTTCTTCCCAATTTCCTACAATGTGAATTGTATCCTATCTCTACTGAAAATTTACTCTGTTTGTTATAAATTTCTACTCCAAAGCTCCTTCTTGTTCATGCTCCATAACCTCTTCAGCATTTGGGACCATTGAACAACTCTTTCTTAAAACTGTCTCCTCCTTTCCTTTTCATAATACTGGTTTACTTCATTTCTCTCTTGACCTTTTTTTGGGGGGAGGGGTGTCCATATAAGAGGAAGGCAAAGGGAGATTAGACTACATAAGACAAGGAAATGTGACCACTGAAGCAACAGGTTGGAGTGATGCCAGGAATGCAGGTAGTCTCCAGAAGCTGGAAAAGGAAAGAAAAAGGATTCCCCCTAGAGCGTCCAGAACAAACCGGCACTGCTGATACCTTAACTTTAGAATACTGAGACTAGCTTCAGATATCTGGCCTCCAGAAGTGTAAAAGAATAAATTTGCGGGCCGGCCCGGTGGCGCACTGGATAGTGCGCCGCTTGGGAAGCGCAGCGGCGCTCCCGCCCGAGGGTTCGGATCCCACATACAGACTGGCTGAGTGAGGCGCGGGAGCAACACCGAGGGTTGCGATCCGTTGCCGGACACGGAAAAAGACAAAAGACAAAAAAAAAAAAAAAAAAGAATAAATTTGCAGTGTTTTAAGCCACCAAGTTTGTGGTAATTTATTACAGCAGCCACTAATACATAAGGTTTCCCAGAGAACAATGTTGACTTGTTCTGAACTAGGTTTTAAAGGCTGAATAGGAATTTAATGAACAGATGAGGAAGGGAAGAACAGTCCAGGGAAGAACGAATCTCTCTGACTCTTCAGTATCAGAAGACAGGAACTTGGACCATAAAATCTATGGTTTTCCACTCCAAGTTGTATGAAGATGCCTCACTTTTTAGCAGTAAGAGTTGAGGATTTCTAACATGGGTGTTAGTGTTCTTCCCTTTGCCTCACCTCTGGCTTTGCAGTTTGAAATTTAATCTTTGTTTTTACAAAACTTCTTCCATCTGGGAGAGAAGAGAGGAGACTCTCCAGGGAGAACATTCTTTTTTTTTTTTTCCTATATAAAGATGACCGGTAAGGGGATCTCAACCCTTGGCTTGGTGTTGACAGCACTCCGCTCAGCCAGTGAGCCAACCAGCCATCTCTATATAGGATCTGAACCTGTGGCCTTGGTGTTATCAGCACCACACTCCACTGAGTGAGCCACCGGCCGGCCCCTCCAGGGAGAACATTCTTAAGAAAGTATATGAGAAAACAAGAGAGAGAATCTGATCTCTGATGCTTGTTTATTGTTAGAGCAACCTTGGAAAGACAGTGACAAAGACCTCTCCAAAGACAAGTAAAGGATCTCCTTGCCTGATTTGTTTGGAGCTAAGAAAAACAAAATAGTAAAGATAAAAAGTTAGTAAGAGCTCTGAACTGGGTATAATTAAAGAGAGAATAAATTAATTCACCTAGAATGCAACACAAAGATACAAGGATATATGTAGTTAAGAGAAAGGGAAGCTAGATTGAGAGCCCCAACGTGTATAAAGACAGTTCTAGAAGAAAATAAAGAGAATAATGGCAAAGCAGAGTTTGGAAACATATTAGATAAGAATTTTTAAGTATTGATAAAAGATATTAGTCCTCAAATTTTAAAAGTAAGCTTTTAGTACTAATAAAATAAACACACACTGAAACACATCATAGGAGTATTTGCACAATATCAAAGACAAAAAGAATATTGTAAAAAGTTACCGGAGATGGGGGTTGGGGAAGATTATCTACAAAACAACAGTAAGACTGGTAAAAGACTTCTCTGTCAACCTATAGTTTTATCCCCAGCCAAGTTATCATTCAAGAGTATGTTATAACACCAAGGTCAAGAGTTCAGATTCCTGTACTGGCCAGCTGCCAAAATAAAGAAATAAAATAAAATAGTGAAGGGAAAATATATTTTCATATACCTGTATTGGATTGAATCATGTCCCCCCAAAACACTGAAGCTTGAATCGTGTCCCCCAATTTTTATGCATTAGAAACTTGGTCACAGGGCCAGCCCCTGGCTAATTTGGGAGAGTGTGGTGCTGACAACACCAAGTCAAGGGTTAAGGTCCCCTTACCAGTCATCTTTAAAAAAAAAAAGCTACTTGGTCGCCCTGTGACTGTTAAGACAGTGGGAAATCCGAGAATGGTAATTTTGAAAGGTGGAGACTTGAAGAGGTGATTAGATTGTAGGACCATGCCACAGTGAATGGATTAAAAATGGTGATCAGGGGCATGGTTCTGAGGACATTAAAAGAAGAAAGAAGAGAGTCTGTCTCTCTCTGCTCTCTCTGCTTCCACCAGAGAGAGACCCCTTGCAATGTGAGACCCCTGGGTCACTGTCACCACCACCAGATGGACTTTGGACTTCCCAGCCTCAGAAACTGTAAGCAACAATTTTTTTTTTTTTTAAAGATGACCAGTGTTTTAGTCCGTTTTGTGTTGCTATAACAGAATACCTGAGACTGGGTGATTTATAAAGAAGAGTGGTTTATTTGGCTTACGATTCTGGGACAGCTGCATCTGGCACGGGCCTCAGGCTGCTTCTACTCATGGCGGAAAAGTGGCAGGCAGCCGGTGTGTACAAGCAGATCACATGGAGAGAGGAAGCAAGAGAGAGAGAGAGAAGGTGCCAGGGTCTTTTTAAGCAACGAGCTCTCACGGAACTAATAGAGTGAGAACTCACTCATTAATCCCCTCTCGCGCAGGGAGAGCACTAATCAATTCATGAGGGATCCGCCCCCATGACTCAATCAGTTTCCAACACTGCCACATTGGAGATCAAATTTCCACATGAGTTTTGGAGGGGACAACACATCCAAACTCCATCAACCGGTAAGGGGATCTTAACCCTTAAGCTGGTGTTGTCAGCACCATGCTCTCCCAAGCGAGCAAACCGGCCATCCCTATATGGGATCCGAACCCGTGGCCTTGGTGTTATCAGCACCACACTCTCCCAAGTGAGCCACGGCCAGCCCTTGTAAGCAGTAAATTTTGTTTTCTTTATAAATCATCCAGTTTCAAATATTTTGTTATAAGCAACAGAAACAGACTAATACGATAACAGAAACAACTACGACTAAGGGATTAAAAAAACAAACAAACACACACACACACACAAAAAGAGCCGGCCCATGGCTCACTCGGGAGAGTGTGGTGCTGATAAGACCAAGCCAAGGGTTAAGATCCCCTCACCGGCCATCTTTAAAAACACACACACACAAACACACACACACACACACACACACACAAGAAAACACCTACAGTATCTCACTGAAAGACATTTATAAATAACAATTTATAAAACTGCTTGGGAAACTTCCACTTCTGGCCATGATGGTACAATAGAGATCAGATTTACCCTTCTGCTTTAAACATCTAGAAAACTGAACAAAATATACAAAGCAATGTTTTTCAGACATTGAATAACAGGCAGTGTAGGATAGCAATCCTTGAGATAAGGGAAACCAAGCAAACTCTGTGAGTACCTCAGCTTACTGCTGGAGAGAGTTTTCAGGCCACTGTATAGAGAGGGAACTCCAACAGAGCCTGACAATCTCACCATGTTGAGAAGACAGAGCATGGAGTTCAGGGAGGCCAAGGTGCTAAAATGTTCAGGGCAGAGTACCAGAAAGGATGGAGCTACACATAGATAGAACTGTGGAGATCTGCAGAAGGATACCCTCAAGTTTTTGGCTGTGTAAAAGCTAAATACACATGTGAGGAAACTACCAAGGCTGGGAAAAGAACCATTTGAAAGGAGTAGGTGGAATAATCTTCCAGAATACATAAATTTGTGATCCCACCAATCAGAAAGGAAAGGCTT
Organism: Galeopterus variegatus; assembly: GCF_000696425.1. Taxonomy (NCBI): domain Eukaryota; kingdom Metazoa; phylum Chordata; class Mammalia; order Dermoptera; family Cynocephalidae; genus Galeopterus; species Galeopterus variegatus. The sequence goes on along the minus strand of NW_007729287.1, from coordinate 78,233 downwards.
CCTAACGCACATGGCTTCAAATAGAGTCCTCAAAAGGGTCTTGCCTATGTAGTGGAGTCAAATTTTCCCCAAACTAAAGTCTGTTCTGGATCAACTAGCCTAACAAAACTTAAAACTAAGCCTCAAAAAAACTGTTTCCACGTAACATCGCTGCATTTCAGGGGGAAAAAAAAAAAGAGAACAACAATATTTAAATGAATACCAAAAAAAAAAAAAAAAAAAATCCAGCACCCAACAATGTAAAATTCACAATGTCTGTTATTCAATCAAAAATTACCAGGCATGCAAAGAACAGGAAAATATGATGCTTAAAATGGAGAAAAATCAGTCAATAGAACTGACCCAGAAATTACACAGATGAGAGAATAGGTAGAAAAGGATGTTAAAATGGCTACTATATATCCTACACGTTAAGAAGGTAGGGGAAAGCATGAGCATGATAAGGAGAGAAAAGGAAGATATAAAAAAAGGCACAAATCAAACTTTCAGAGATGAAAACACAGTATCAAAAATGAAAATACACTGTATGAAATTAACAGCAGATCTGATACTAGAAAGGAAAAGAGTAGTAAACCTGAAGACACTGTAATAAAAACTATCCAAAGTGAAACATACAGAGGAAAAAAGACTGAAAAAAAAAAAAACCAACAGAGCATCAACAAGCAATGGGACAATATCCACATGCCTAACGTACAAGGGGTCTTCAAAAAGTTCATGGAAATATTTATCTCCTCTTTTAATTCTATTTTTCCATGAACTTTTTGAAGTACCCTCATACATTTGATTAGAGTCCCAGAAAAGGGGATTGGGAGGGTCATAAATAAATTTGAAGAAACAGTGGTCAAAACCTTTCAAATTTGGGAAAAATCCAGTTCCAGGAATTTCAATGAACCCCAAGCAGAAGAAACAAGAAGAAAACCACACCAAGGCATATCATAATAAAATTGCTGAAGGGCCGGCCTGTGGCTCACTCGGGAGAGTGCGGTGCTGATAATACCAAGGCCACAGGTTTGGATCCTATATAGGGATGGCCAGTTAGCTCACTGGCTGAGCGTGGTGCTGACAACACCAAGCTAAGGGTTAAGATCCCCTTACCGGTCATCTTTAAAAAAATAAATAAATAAAATAATAATAATAATAATAAAATTACTGAAAACAATAAGAGAAAAATCTTAAAAGCAGCCACCAGAGTGGAAGAAAAACTATTATTACGAGGTGTGAGGGATGATGCAAGATAAAAGAAAACAACTATAAATACAGTACAGAGATTGTAAAATAAGTTAGCACGTATAAGTATCAATTGTAAAGCTGAGAAGTAACTTCTTTGGTGTTAAAAATAAGTGAGTTTCTAAAAAAATTAAACATATAATTACCATATGATCTAGCATTCTACTCTTGGGTATATATCCAAAAGAGTTGAAAGCAGGAATTCAAACAGATATTTGCACACCAATGTTCATAGCAGCATTATTCACAATAGCCAAAAGGTGGAAACAATCTAAATGTTCATCAACAAATAAACGTATAAATAAAATGTGGCATATATAAAATGGATCAGCAAAATGTGTGTGTGCATACATATACATATACCTCCATACTCACACAATAGAATATTATTCAGACTTAAAAAGGAATGAAATTTTGATACATGCTACAATATGAATGAATGTTGACATACACTAAGTGAAATTAGCCAGACACAAAATAAATACTGTATGACTCCATTTATGTGAGGGAATATAGAGTAGTCAGATTCATACAGACTATATAATGGTGGTTGCCTGTAAGGGTGGGGGAGTGAGGAATAAAAATTTATTGTTTAAAGGGGACAGAATTCCAATTTAGGATAATGAAAAAGTTCTGGAGATGGATGCCACGTGGTGATGGTTGCACAACAATGTGAGTGTACTTAATGTCAGTGAACTGTACACTTATAAATGGTTAAAATGGTAATATTTTACCACAATAAAAAAATGCTGAGGGCCGGCCCGGTGGCGCACTGGATAGTGCGCCGCTTGGGAAGCGCGGCGGCGCTCCCGTCCGAGGGTTCGGATCCCACGTGCAGACCAGCTCCCGCTCACTGGCTGAGCGAGGGGTGGGAGCAGCACCGAGGGTTGCAATCCCGTTGCCGGTCCCCGGTCCGGTACGGGGGCAACACTGAGGGTTGCGATCCATTGCCGGACACGGAAAAAAGACAAAAGACAAAAAAAAAAAAAATGCTGAAATAAGGGGCCGGCCCATGGCTCACTCGGGAGAGTGTGGTGCTAACACCAAGGCCGCGGGTTTGGATCCCATATAGGGATGGCCGGTTTGCTCACTGGGTGAGCGTGGTGCTGACAGCACCAGGTCAAGGGTTAAGATCCCCTTACCAGTCATCTTTAAAAAATGAGGGTTGCGATCCATTGCCGGACACGGAAAAAAGACAAAAGACAAAAAAAAAAAAAAATGCTGAAATAAGGGGCCAGCCCATGGCTCACTCGGGAGAGTGTGGTGCTAACACCAAGGCCGTGGGTTTGGATCCCATATAGGGATGGCCGGTTTGCTCACTAGGTGAGCGTGGTGCTGACAGCACCAGGTCAAGGGTTAAGATCCCCTTACCAGTCATCTTTAAAAAAAAAAAAATGCTGAAAAAAATAAGTTAAAACTATAACTTTAGATAATCATAACAAGACTGGGGAAGTTTACTAGGCAGTTAAAACTTGCTGAGATCTTTTTAAGATGAGGATAGAAATACTGTATAACTCTAGATTTTATAATAAATATTTACATTAAGTGTGAATGTTAAAATTGTAAAGAAAATCACTAAAATATAAAAATACTCTTAAAGCTTCAAACCAGCACAGGAAAAGAGGTAGGAATATAGGAAACTTTATCAATCCAATATAAGGCAGTAAATGAAAGGGTAAAAAAAAAAAAAAAAAGAAGCAAAGGATAAGAATGGCAAGAAAAAAATACAAATAAGATTGCAGCAATAAATCCAAATATACCAGTAATCAAAAAAAAAAAAAAAAAAAAAGACATTGGCTTAGATTGAATTGTGTCCCCCAAAGTTCCTGTATTAGAAACCTAACCCCCACTGTGACAGTGTTAGAAGGGTGGGAAATCCTATTATGGTAATTGAAAGGTGGGGCCTTGAAGAGGTGATTAGATTGTGAGGACCATGCCCTAGTAAATGGATTAATAAGCTGATGGTTTAATGCTGGTCATGGGCATGGTTCTGAGGGCTTGATAGGGAGAATGTGTGAGGAGGTTAGTCTCTCTTTCTTGCATCTGCCTTTCTTGCCATGTGATGCCTTGTGTTGCTGAAGTCACCAACCAAAGAAGGCCCTTACCATATGTGTTCCCTGGACTTTGAACTTCCCAGCCTCCAAAACTGTAAGCACTAAATTTCGTTTCTTTATAAGTTACCCAGTTTCAGATATTTGTTTAAGCAACAGAAACAGACTAATACAGACATTAATCTTACTTATTAAAAGACAGAAACTTTCAGGCTGAATTTTCTAAAAGTCCAACTATACATTGTATTAACCCAGAAAGATTAACAATACAGAGAGTAGTATCCAGTCAGACTTAATTGACAGAAGCCAGGAGACAGACAGATATCTGCAACAGTGGAGAGGAAGACATTTTGGTGGGCAGGGTAGCAGGAGTCCAGCTGTCAGGTATCCTGTTACTGCTGTTATTTAGTCCCTAGCAAATTGTAGAGCCAAGTTATTGGCTTATGAGGTCATTCGTTTCTCTGAGTGTGATCCTCAGTTTTAAGAACTCCTGCCCTAGTGACAACTACAAGAAGCAGCAGGACAGTTCTAAATAAAACACTATGGTTCTCTTGGGCCAATCTGTCAGACTCAACCTATGTGCCCTCACTTCTCAGCAGCCTATATAGCAAAGGAGTTCTCTTACTCAAGGATTTTAGGAAATCCCTATGGAATAGGTAAGTGCACCACAGATCTTCCCTAGAAATTACTCTCATTTTTGCCAGCTGTCCTTGCTCCAAACCACTGTTACCCCTGAGCTTTGCCACCACTTCTTCCTGGCTCTCCATATGGCCTCACCCCAATGGATATAGATCCTCGCACTTCATTCCCCAAAGCTCAGCTCAGTCCGCTACAGGAAATTGAACCCTGGATCTTGGTGTTATCAACTGAGCTAACCAACCAGCACCCCAAGCTGTTCAATTTAAAAACATGCAAAGGCCACAGACATGAAAAACAATGAGTAGCTCACAACTGCCACTAGAAGTGGTTATTCTTCAGATTTCTGATAATGCGGAGCTGGCTCACCCTGCCCCCTTCCCCCATCAGGAATCTCCAGACTGTGCCACACCATGGAGTCCTAATGCCAGTGACATGCAGGAGTCCAAAAAGATCCTTTCTTTTTCAGTCCAAGTATGAATATCGATTCAATCAATATTTATGCTTATTTCCACTCTAGAATGTCTGACAGAGGGACTATCCTTTTCCTTAAGGGGAAACACTCACCCCCACCTTGGCCTGGTTAGTGCAATATCAGGAGTCACTGACACTTTCAGGAGTTTGGATAATCTGGCTTTATATAACACCACTAGTGAGATACCAGTGGTCCAGGCCAGTCTGTCTTTTGACATGAAGTATGGAGATCAGATTGGCAAATTCCTTGGAGTACCTCCAGTTTTGTGGTCTCCTGTGAGCAAACACTTGGATAAAAACATACATAGGCCTTTTAAGAACAAATAAGGATTTTATGAGACATTTCAGTCTATATTCTTATTTAGGAGAAAAAAGTGATCTTTCTCTCTCCCTACGATGGTACAATCTTGCTAAAGACACAATTTATATTACTAATAAAAAGATAAACCCTAGCATATCAGTATGAAACATCTGAATTTTGGTTAGTGGTTATTTCATAATTTGCTTTAGGATAAAGGTGGGTATATGTAGAGGGCCTATTTGGGTGATTTCCCTGAGTAAAAGCAGACTGCTTCAAGATTAATTAATGTCTTGCCTTCTAGAAATATAAAAATGCGACTGTAAAATATAACACTTCTGGGCCGGCCCATGGCTCACTCAGGAGAGTGCGGTGCTGATAACACCAAGGTCATGGGTTCAGGATCCTATATAGGGATGGCCGGTTCGCTCACTGCCTGAGTGTGGTGCTGACAACACCAAGCCAAGGGTTAAGATCCCCTTACCAGTTATCTTTTTAAAAAAAAAAAACAACAACACTTCTCTGACTTAAAAAAAAAAAGTTTCATCTATTAGGCACCTTCTCTATGTTTCTTTCTTTCTTTCTTTTTTTAATTTTAATTTTTATTGAATCAAAATTGATTATACATATTTTGGGGTTTCAACATTGAGATATGTTGATCAAAGCAATATTACTAGCATATACGTTGTTACAAATTTTAATTATTCTTTATGCCCCTTGTCCAATCCTTCCTCATCCCCCTTTCTCTCCCCCCTTCCCCCTCTAATCACCCTAGATTTCTTCTCTCCCTCCGAAAGAATAATGGTTACTCTGTTGATTTGCTGCCCAAATGATCTGTCCAATGCTGAGAGGCATGATGAGGTCCCCCAATACTATCATAGAGCAGATGTCTCTTCCGTCACTATGAAATGGGCTCTGTGGAGACAGACATCCTCCTCCTTTCTTTATCTCTGCTGGTGACTCTCCTTGTGTCAACTCACTCCAGTGGCTGGTGGACAATCTGCGTGGTGGTTGTGGCATCTAGCCGCCTTCGTGGCAGCCAAGATTATCATGGTAGCTGTGGTGGGCCACCCACATGGAGGAGATGTTTTTGGCCTGCTCTGTGGTGATGGCAGTGTGCCTGGTTGTGGAGAGTGTCTGATCCTCAGTTCCATGCCCTGGGTTGCTGAGTGGGTCCCAAGGCACTGGCATGGTGTGCCTGGTTGTGGGAAGGGGCTCCGGTCCCAGGCTCCATACCCCAGGTCCCTGGGTGGGCTCTGAGGTGCTGGCGCCGGGTGCCTGGTTGTGGGGGGGAGGTCTGGACCTCGGTTCTGTACCCTGGGTCCCTGGGTAAAAGATGACAGGTAAGGGGATCTTAACCCTTGGCTTGGTGTTGTCAGCATCATGCTCAGCCAATGAGCTAACTGGCCATCCCTATATAGGATCCGAACCCGTGGCCTTGGTGTTATCAGCACCACACTCTCCCGAGTGAGCCATGGGCCGGCCCTATTTCTTTCTTCTTCTTCTTTTTTTTTTTTTTTTGTGGCTAGCAAGAGAGGGGATCTGAACCCTTGACCTCAGTATTACACTATGCTCTAACAAAATGAACTCACTGGCCAACCCTGTTCTGTGTTCTTTTAGGTGAAAGTCAGGTGTTGCCACAAGAAGAGACAAAGGAGAGGCACAAGAAAACAAAGTTTATTAGACTCACAGGTCCCAGAGAGGGAGTCGCTGCATACGACGCAGGGTCACAGGGGAATTGCCAAGTGTTAGTCAGGTGGCAGAAGACAGTAGCAAGGGGAAAGTATAGGCCAGAGCCTTTATTGATGTTTCCGAAGGAAAGGCAAGGCAGGGCAAAGAGTTTAGGATTGGCTAGCTTGAATAATTCCCATAGGCTCTAAACTCTTGAGGGTGGTCTTTAGTTGCCCAGGATCACTAAGGCATGATAGATGAGGTGTGTTCTCCATTGGTCAGTTTGCATATCAAAGGCATGCTCCTTCTTTGCCGAGTCTTTTTTATTTTATTTTATTTTTTTTTCAAAAGATGACCGGTAAGGGGATCTTAACCCTTGACTTGGTGTTGTCAGCACCACGCTCAGCCAGTGAGCCAACCGGCCATCCCTATATGGGATCCGAACCCGTGGCCTTGGTGTTATCAGCACCGCACTCTCCCGAGTGAGCCACGGGCCGGCCCCCCCCTTTTTTTTTTTAAAGATGACCATAAGAGGATCTTAACTCTTGACTTGGTGTGGTCAGCACCACACTCTCCCAAGTGAGCCACAGACCGGCCCTTGCTGAGTCTTTACCTATCTCTAAGGAATGGCTAGCCCTATGAGAGGGCAGCCTCTCCTAGCCAGAAAGGGTTTTGTAAGATGGCAAAATATCACAATATACAGAAAATAAAAACACATATACAATACAGCACGCTTTTAAAATTTATGAGTACAAAGGAGAATATAGACTGGCCCAGAACCTCAGAAATAGACTCCCCCTCTTTTCTAGTAACTTTGAGATATTTGTATTTCTTCTTTCGTAGCCCTAAATCTTGTCCCCAGGATTTTTTCTCTCTCCCTGGATCAATCTTTCATATTTAATCACACCCGGTAAAGAATATAGCATCAAAACTGCTGAGAATCTAAAGGTAATACAGCATTTTGTGAACAGTGTAATGTCATCAGATGTGAAGGAAGGGTCAAAAACAGAATTAGGAACCCCTACAAACTCTGGAGGGGGAAGATCTGGGAGGACCTACTTCCCAATTTCTTACTCTGTTCTCATTCTCTCCTCAGATAACATCTTCCATATGCAGGTCATATTTCTCAATCTGTGGTCTGTTGCCCTCTGGGGGTTTTGTAGTTCCAAGGCACTTTGAATCCTCTATGAGAATTTTAAAACTTTGTACTGGCCAGCCACCAAAAAGAAAAAAAAAAACCCAAAACTTTACATTTTAATTTTTATAATATAAATATTAGTATAATATAAATATATAATACAAAATATAAATATAATCATATTAGTGTTCATCTGGATTAACACTTTCTATTTTTGAGTGATTTCTTTGGGGGGGGCTGGCTAATACAGGAATCTGAACCCCATTGACCTTGGTATTATAAGCCTGCGCTCTAACCCAACAAGCTAATTAGCCAGCCTCTTGAGTTTACTTTTAAGTTTACAGTTGAGCTGGAGTCACATTATACTCTATGGTCAGAGCATTTAACTTTTTAAGCTAAGCTGCCAGCTAAGGACTTAACTTTTAAGCAATGTTGCGTAGACTGAGGTCCCTTGAATTCAAAGTGATCTGCAAGTGTATGTCTCAAGGTTCACAATTTCTTATGTTTGAAAAACACTGCACCTTGTCTTCTTTTCTGCTTTCTCTCATGAAAGGCAAATGGAAAGAGGCTCATGAAAGGCTAATGAAAACAGACAAAAAAGTTTTTTAAAACAAACAAACAAGTAAATAAATAGACTGGTATGTGTTAGTTACCCTCAATGTTTGACCAATTTGAGAGACATGGCCACAAGAAAATATAAGCATTCTAGTGGTTTTTTTTTTTTTAATAAAGCAGAAGTGACACTAGTATATATAATTGTGAATATGTGTAGGAATTGCCAAATGCTTAGAATTGGTTATTTTCTATCCAGAACAAACCAATCCCATGCCTTTATCCCTTGTTGTTGAACGAATATGGTATATATTTTAAAGGCCCTTTTTTCATTCGGACAAGACTCTAAGTACATGTTCAGGAGCTGATTCTGTTCCATGTTTGATTAGCCAGATTTTTGCAGCTCATAATTTAAAGACAGACTCAGGACTATCAATCTGTGAATATAATATTTTAGAGGGTTTTTTTAGTTAATTTTTTTTCTTTTAGTCCTCTATTCAAAGCATGAAACCTGTGCATTGTTAGAAGTGTACTCTGTGATTTTGAGGGCAATGGGGATGGGGATAGGAACAGGATAATCATCATATTCTTTTTCCACTTCTTTCCATGAGCCCCTTTAGTATCACCATTTCCCCTCTCTTTGACACCACTGCCCTCCCAGTGCCTCACTTTTACCTTTTGTTATATTTTCTTTTTCACTTTTTTCTTGTCAGGTTTTCTCCCACTCTGTTTCAGGCCATCTACCATTTTTTGTGAACATAATTTGATGTGATTTCCATTCCATTTTAGCGTGTGTACGTGGATACTTAATAAACAGCAGTCTTTTATGGAATAATAATACAACATTTATGGAGAACTTAGCATTTCACATTCAGCTCTTCCTATCCTTAAAGCAATCTGGAAGAGATGTTACATGTCTGTTTTACAGATGAGGAACTCAGCTTGTGAGAGAATAACTTGTAAAAGACTTCATAGGTAATACATGGCAAAACTCATGCTCTTTTCACAATGTCACATTTCATCTTAGGAAAAAACCAAAACCAAGAAGAAGAAGAACAAGCAGCAGCTGGACAATTTCATGCTCCCTCCACACTGCCTTGGTTAGAGATCTCATCCAGGCTCATGATAACCTGCAAGCCTAATTAACATCTTCTTCCATCCTCATGGCCTAACTCCAATTCAATATTTTCAATGTTTGTATATCTAGTTGTCACATTGAATTAAACTCACCATTTTCTCCCCAAAGTAGCATCACCATCCCCAAACTGTACTATTTTCTTCTTCTTCTTTCTTTTTTTTTAAAGATGACCTGTAAGGGGATCTTAACCCTTGACTTGGTGTTGTCAGCACCACACTCTCCCAAGTGAGCGAACCGACCATCCTTATATGGGATCCGAACCCCTGGCCTTGGTGTTATCAGCACCACACTCTCCCGAGGGAACCACGAGCCAGCCTCCAAACTACTATTTTCTGTTAATGTCTCCATCAAATTTTGTCATTCAGTGTCAAAATTTTGGTGTTACTCATTCAACAAATATTTAAATATTATTAAGCATGTACAAGAACTGTGCCAGGGATACTGGGGGACATAATGATAAGTTTAATGGAGTTTCTGCCTTCATAAAGGCTTATAGTCTATCAGGAAAGACAGACAAACAAGTGGGGACCCAAACTAGTGTAGGTGTATTAGAGAAGACTTCCTGGAGGAAGTGGTGGTCAAATGGAGTGGATGGAGAGGTGTGTTCTATGGGTGAAAGCATCGAAAAGAAAGCACCGCTTTGAAGATGCCCAAATAAGTATTGTTGAAGCAATGAGTTGTAGGGGAGGTGGAGAAACATACTAGAATCCGTTCAAATACGATGGGTCTTGTAAACTATGTTAGGGAATTTAGACTATCTGAAGAGCAAGAGGAAACCATGGTAAGTTTTGTGTTTTACCACTTTTTGGTGTGTGTGTGTGGGAGGGGGGCAGCTGGCCGGAAAGGGGATCTGAACCCTTGGCTGTAACAAACACAGCGCTCTAACCAACTGAGCTAGCGGGCCAGTCCCCACTTCTGTGTTTTAAAACTATCAGTTTGGCGAATTCTCCTTTCCCTTCCATCCTTTGAGTCCAATCTATTACCAGATCTGTTGTGTTTGTTATTGTCTAATTTGTCCTTTCATCTCTATTCCCACTGCCACATTGACCACCTTAGTCTCAGCCTTTCTCATCTCATACTTAGATTAAGAGCCCTATAATCATTTAACAGTCCCCAGACTCCCTCCAAGGTACACTGCACACAAAGACTAGACCAACGATCCTAAAACGCTACACCAGGACGACAGTCACCCATCTTGGCGCTTACGACCAGGTCTATCCTAGCTAATATTGCTCACAATCCTTCAACGAGGCCAACCAGCTTTCTCAAAAATCCTCCCAAACTCAGTTTGCTTTCTTTCCTCACTCTTCCAACTTTATAACATTATTCCCGCTTCCATTGGCATGATGCAATCCCGAGGCGTCCCCTCTGAGGGTCTTTCAATCCGCCAAGCCCTTCCCTCCTTTGGACTCTTGTCACTCAGCATAGACTGTACCAAAGATTTCTACATTGTATGAACTCGAATTTAGTCACAGATCGAGGTCTTCCTTTTCCTTTGTTAGAAAGGACTCTCTCATATTCTCGAGTAGGCCTCCCAGGGCCTGACCAAATACTTCCTAAGCTCAGAACAAACACTAGGCCACTTTAATGGAACCGAATCGGTGGGGTTTGCAGAGTCTGAGGGCGCGGTGGACAGACAGGGAACTGGTAACACTGGAGGACAGGCCGGAAGCGCCAGGTCCGACACAAAAGAGGCTTCTGACAAAAACGTCAAGAGACGGGTGACAGAGAGCGAACGTAGAGGGCACTGAGAAGCGACTCCCGCCCTCGCGGGCCGCGGCCGGCTGACCGCGGCCGTTGATGGGCGTGGCCGCGCCTGTCTCGCGGGAGCGGCGGTTGGGCGGGCCGTTGTCCCCGCGGGCGGGGCGAGTTGCTAAGGAAATGACTGCTCGCAGCGCGGAGTCGCGCCGCCTCGCGCCGGCCGGGCGGGTCTGAAGCGCCGCCGTTTCCGCTTCCGCTCCGTCTCTGCTCCCGTCCCGTTACCGCCTCCTGGCCAGCCTCGCGCCTTTCACCGGCACTTTACGTCGTC
>NW_007729287.1:61620-66019 GCF_000696425.1 Galeopterus variegatus | reverse complement strand
GCCGTACAGCAGAGGAAATGACTGCTCGCAGCGCGGAGTCGCGCCGCCTCGCGCCGGCCGGGCGGGTCTGAAGCGCCGCCGTTTCCGCTTCCGCTCCGTCTCTGCTCCCGTCCCGTTACCGCCTCCTGGCCAGCCTCGCGCCTTTCACCGGCACTTTACGTCGTCCGTGCTGCCGGGCCTGCTCCTGCCACACGCGCCCGCGGGGCTCCGGCGCCGGCGCCGGCACGGGTCACACCCCGCTCGCCTGCCCCCGAGGCCGCCGGCCAGCCGCCGCCATGGGTGCCTACCTCTCCCAGCCCAATACGGTGAAGTGCTCTGGGGACGGGGTTGGCGCCCCGCGCCTGCCGCTGCCCTACGGCTTCTCCGCCATGCAAGGCTGGCGCGTCTCCATGGAGGTGAGACGGCAGGGCCGACAGGCTGGCCGCGACAGGGCGGGAACCCGGCGGAGAAAGGGAGCAGGGGGATGGGGTCCTCACCCGGGAAGGGTCCCAGCGGAGATACTGCTGCCGCAGCGTCAGTTTGGGGGACGGCAGCAACCGCCGGGTCGGAGCCGAGAGGGAGCTACTGGTGCTTGGGGACCGTGTGCTGGTGGCTAGTGGTGGCGAGTGCTCGGCCGTGTGGGGAGAGGCATCTTCCGCCCACCGATCGCCCTCTCCCCGTCCGTTCGCGCCATCCTCTCGTGCCAACCCAGCCCTCCAGGTTCATAAACGGTGTGAGGTGTAGTGTGGGAGTAAAGACGAAAGGAAGGACTATTTGTTCATTTATTTTTCGAGGAAGAGGCGAATAGATGTAACACTTTTTTAATTCGTATTTTTAAAATATGTGATATGGGAGGCTTCTTTGGGCGAGGAGGTTGACAGTGAAAGGAATCCCGGGCAAATAGTTTCACATTCTTAACACCCAGTTGCCTGGTCTTGGCCACTGCATGTTAATTTCAGAGGCTCGACCTGACCTCCAAGAGCTGTCACTCGTTTGTACTCTCTTTTCAGGGCCTTTTACGAACTTTGGAAAAATTGAATTGTGTCAATCACTAGAATTTCTTATTTATCATGCCTGATATTTTTTTCTCCCGCGCGATTTCTCTAACATTCAGTAACTGTTCTTTGCCTGTGCTTGTTGTACTTTATAGTTTCCTTGATTTTCATCACAACCTACAGGGAACTTTCTTTTTCAGAAAATTTCACTCTGAGGGCCACGTAGCTCACTTGGGAGAGTGTGGTGCTGATAATGCCAAGGCCATAGGTTCAGATCCCTATAGAGGGATGGCCGGTTAGCTCACTTGGGAGAGCGTGGTGCTGACAACACCAAGTCAAGGGTTAGGATCCCCTTACCGGTCATGTTTAAAAAAAAAAAAAGAAAGAAAGAAAATTTCACTCTGGGTAAAAAGGGAAAAAGTGAGAAATCTGGATTAAAAGGAGTATGGGGCAGAATGGATGTGAAACTACAAAGGAGTATAAGGAAAACTGGTAGGAAGGAAAGGGGAAAAGACGGGTAAAACTTGTCTTTGTGAAGAGTATTGTGAGGTCTAGGCAGAAGGCCAGGAAATTGCTCTAATTATATCTGGGATTGAGGGTTTCATCCACTTACTAGGTGGGCTTCAGGTAACAGCCAAATACTGTCTCTTGGGATTTTTTTTTTTTTTCAAATCCCTCGCTCCTCCCTGTGGTTAGCTCTGGAATGACAGTGTGAACTTCAATGGTTTGTTCCCAGACTCAAATTTTATATCCACAGCAGACTTTAGTAACGGTTATATCATTAGGTATAAAATTTCAAGAATGGATGGGATCCTATATTTCCTCTCATCTGGCTTGGCTCTCTCATTTTACAGCTAGGAAATTGAGACCCAAAAAGGTTAGGACACTTGTGCCTTGGTGGAAAGAACCTGTAGTTTCAAATTGTTGGAGACACTAGACAATGTTATCATTTGTGTCAAACTGAAGTATAGCATTCATATTTCATTTTGGTGCACAGTAGAACTGGGTGCGTGGTAAATGTAATTGACTATTAGAAATATCTGGATATAGCTTCAAAAGGAAAGCTTTAAAGTAAGGTTGGGGTTTGGGTTACTTATGTAGTCTGGAGTTTCCATTTATATGGCATTTTTTGTTAATGTGAGATTAGAGGTGAATATTTCATCTAACCTCACAGTAAGGCATTTCTTTCAGGTTTTTCATTCCTTATTTTCCACTTCCTTCTCTGCTGTGGTTTTTTCATTTCTTTAGAACTCTTCCTTCTAGTTTTCTTTATGAGTTGAGTTGCTTGGATATTCAGTTTTCAAGGTCGTTTGCCCAGTAATTATGTGCTATTTGCTGCTTCTCTGCGTGGTATTTCCCTTTATTTTTGGTTTCTTCTCTGGTAGCTAGAAAATGATTTTTTTTTTTTTTTTTTTTTTTCATCAGGGGCTGTTTGGTGTGTGGAGATCTTGCTGGACTATGCTTAGATCCTAATCTTCCTCCTGAGAGATAACTACTTAGGGTATTAAAATATTTCTAATATGCTGTTTTAGAATTTACCATCGTTTGAATAGTTAAATATACCTAATAAAATCCTCTTGAAGTACTGTTAGGGATCTTGTTCTACTTCATTCATACTTTTTCTTCTGGCTTTATTTCCTTTCCCTAAAGTATAACATAGTTTCTTTGCTGTTGCAAGAAAATAACTATGACTTCCAGCCTCTTGAGTGAATCTTATCTTTTAAGAAAATGTACTGTACTCCTTTTCCTCTTAACCTTTAAGTCTTAATTCCACTAGTTAATAAAGTTTATTTATCTTAACTGCTTGGTCCTAATGATTCAGTTGAAGTAAAGTTATCATATCAATATGCCTTACAAAGGTTGCTAAGATCCTGACTGAGATGCCTACATGCCTTAGAGAGGGCCATTTTACCCCTTTTCTTGAGGCAAGGATGGCAACCATCAATAGCTAGCATTTTATATTTTCTACCTCTCCTAGCACCTCTTGCTGTGGAACCAGTGTGTTTTGAGGAGGGGTAATCAAAATACCACAGTTGTTCTCTTCTCTTTTTTCTTCTCCATGGTTTGGAGGGACCCTCAAGCTGGTTGAGGTATGTGCTTTGGAGTTAAGAGATAGGTTGTAGAGGGGTGCCTGAGAAATATATAAGAAAAGGCTCAGAGTTTTTGGTAGCAATGAGAAGTCTAATCTGAAAACAAATTTAGTTGATATAGTCTTAGAGGGACAAGGATACTTTTAATTTTTGGTTGTCACTTTCGAAGAAAGTGACAAAACTGCCTTCTATGGAGACAGGATATTTTTATCCTATAAATTATATTTTCCTTTCATTAAAGGCAGTATCAATACCTACAATATATTTTATTTTATTATTTTTGGGAGTCACATGTGTCTTTATTGGCCAAGCAGGCTACTTGAAGGGGATGAAGTGAGAGGAGTGGGTGGCCCTGATGCCTGGCTGGCCATTCTTCACCGGCTTGTAGGTGATGGAGAACTCACCCAGATAGTGGCTGATGATCTCGGGCTTGATCTCCACCTGGCTGAAGGTTTTGCCGTTGTAGACACCCACATGCTGCCCACCATCTTGGGCAGGATGATGATGTCTAGCCGGTGAGCCTTGACCACCTCTGGCGTCTCCATGGGCAGTGCCTCTTTCTTGGCCTTGCGCAGGCGTTTCAGCAGCAAGTGCCGCCAGGCCCTATCAGCTGCTGATAGGACGTGTCAAGCCCCTGATCGAGGTCCACACTGCGGTACGTGAACTTGCAGAAGGTCCTCTGCTGCTTCTGCTCCGCTTCCGCCATCTTGTCTGTTCCTTGGAAAAGTCTTACCATATAATTTTGAGTAGGTTAGCTGTTTAGTGCCATAAAGAATGGACTGTAGAGATAATGTTGAGCAGAAAATTCTTAAGATACCTACGTGACAGTTTCAATTATTATATTAATGGATAAAAATATATAATGGGATATCCCAAGCATGTTATGGGGTTCCATTTCAGAGAGGGTGTCACAGGCCAAAGAGTATTTATTATCTGGTCCTCAGATTAGCATCTCATCACTGTCTTAAAGCACTGTTTACTTACTGAACCAGATCAGAATTCCTTTGTCTAGGATGCAGTTAAGCAACTTTTATAAAAGGGCATTCTTTTCATTTGATTAGTATGCAGTACCTATTTACAATTCAAAGCTGGTACATATGAAATTATATCAAATGTATGCCCATGAATATGGAGAAATTATTTTCTGCTATACCATTCCTTTATAAGTTCTCAAGCAGCTGGAAGATACAATCAGAACTTATTCCTCACGGGCCGGCCCGGTGGCGCACTGCTACAGTGTGCCACTTGGGAGCGCGGTGGCGCTCCCGCCAAGGGTTCGGATCCCACATACAGACCGGTTCCCGCTCACTGGCTGAGCGAGGTGTGGGCACAGCA
>NW_007729287.1:2298-61282 GCF_000696425.1 Galeopterus variegatus | reverse complement strand
GGTACGGGCGCGACACTGAGGGTTGCGATCCGTTGCCGGACACGAAAAAAGACAAAAAAAAAAAGGAAAAAAAAACTTATTCCTCAGGATTTCAAGAATGTCTAACCTAAATTTCTATTGCTTGACCCCCTAGCAATTGTTACTGTTACTTCCCCACCCCTCATCCTCTATTAGGATATCATCTTGGAATTGTACTTTGAGAGGTAAGAGCTTGAATTTGAGTGAAGGCATTTAGATCAGTAGTTCTTGCCATTGTAATCTGCTCTTAACTATTATGCTATATATAAGGTCAAGGGTTTGGATCCCTTTACCAGCCAACTGCCAAAAAGAAGAAAAAACAAAACTATTATGCTATCTGGAAGCACAAATCTTTAGAACTGAACTTAAAATCACTGATGTTTTATGGCATTCTATAGACAGAGTACTAATTCCAGTGGAGCTGTTTTCTGTTTCCATCTAGATCTTGTTCAAAGATGGAGTGTATCAACTTTTAATCATATGTAGTATTTAAAATGTATTTGCAGGTCCCCTTTTAAGCAACTTTATTGAGATATGATTTACATGCCATGCAATTCACCCATTTAAAGGGTACAATTCAGTGGTGTTTAGTATATTCACACAGAATTGTACAGCCATCACCACAATCAATTTTAGAATATTTTTCATCACCCCCAAAAGAAACCCTGTACCCCTTACTAGTCACTCCGTATCTCCTTTCCACTAACTTGTGGCAGCCACCAACTTACATTCTGTCTTTGTGGATTTACCTATTCTGAACATTTCATAAAAATGGAGTTATAAATATGTTACTTTTTATATCTGGATGCTTTTACTAAGTATATTTTTAAGGCTCATCAGTGTTGTATTATGAATTAATCAGTACTTCATTCTTTTTTATGGCTGAATAATCTATTGTATGGCCATATCATTCTTTTTTTTTTTTTAAGATGACCAGTAAGGGGGTCTTAACCCTTGGCTTGGTGTTGTCAGCACCACACTCAGCCAGTGAGCTAACCAGCCATCCCTATATAGGATCCGAACCTGTGGCCTTGGTGTTATCAGCACCACACTGTCCCGAGTGAGCCAGGGCCGGCCCTATATATCACTCTTTTTTATAGCTGGATAATACTCTACTGTATGGGTATACTTTGTTTATCCATTCATCAAATGATAGATATTTGGATTTCTACATTTTTGTTATGAATAATGATGCTGCGCCGCCGCGCTTCCCAAGCGGTGCACTTATCCAGTGCGCCACCGGGCCGGCCTAAGATATTTTATTTTTTGATGCTATTATAAATAGATTTGTATTAACTTCAATTTTGGATTGTTCATTGTTACTGAGTAGATATAAATTGAGTTTTGTATATTGATCTTGTGTCCTGCAGCCTTGCTGAACTTGTTTATTAGTTCCAATAGTGATTTTAGTGGATTCCTTGGGATTTTCTATATATAAGATAATTTCATCTGTAAATAGAGATAGTTTTATTTCCTCCTTTACAATCTAAATGACATTTATTTCTTTTTCTTTCTTAATTGCCCTGGCTAGAACCTTCAGCACAATGTTGAACAGTAGTAGTGAAAGCAGATATCCTATCTTGTTCTTGATCTTAGGGGAAAAGCTTTCAGTCTTTCAACATTAACTATGATGTTAACTGTGGGTATTTCATAAAAGTACTCTATTAAGTTGAGGAGTTTCCCTTTTATTCCTAGGCTGTTGTGTCTTTATCATGAGCATTGGATTTTGTCAAATGCTTTTTATGTATTGAGATGATCACGTGATTTTTGTTCTTTATTCTATTGGTATGGTACGGTATATTACATTAATGGATTTTTGAATGTTAAACCAACCTTGCATTCTTTTGGTGTATAAATCCCACTTGGTCATTGTGTATAATCCTTTTTATATGTTGCTGGATTTGGTTTGCTACTATTTTGTTGAAGATTTTCGTGTCTATATTAACAAGAGATATTCATATGTCCGTAGTTTTCTTGTGATATCTTTGTCTGGTCTTGGTATCAGGGTAGAGCTGGCCTTATAAAATGAGTTGGGAAGTGTTACCACTATATTTTGGAAGAATTTATAAGAAATTCATATTAATTTTTCTTTAAATATTTGAATTTATTTAATTCTACCATCTGAGTGAAGCTATCTGAGCTTGGGCTTCTTTTTGTGGAAAGTTTTTTTTTTGTTTTCAAAAAAATTTTAATTGTGGTAACATACATATAACATAAAATTTACCATCTTAACCATTTTTAAATGTATACAGTTCAGGGGCCGGCCCGGTGGCGCACTGTGCTAGTGCGCCGCTTGGGAAGCGCGGCTGCACTCCCGCCGAGGGGTCGGATCCCACATACAGACCGGTTCCCGCTCACTGGCTGAGCGAGGCGCGGGGGCAACACCAAGGGTTGCGATCCCGTTGCTGGTCCCGGTCCGGTACGGGGGCAACACTGAGGGTTGCGATCCGTTGCCGGACATGGAAAAAGACAAAAAAATAATAATAATAAATAAATAAATGTATACAGTTCAGTAATGTTAAGTACATTCACAGTCTTGTGCAGCCAGTCTTCAGAACTCTTCATCTTGCAAAATTGAAACTCTATACCTATACAACAACTCCGCATATCCTCCTTCCTTCAGCCCCTGGCAGCCACCATTCTACTTTCTGTCTGTATGATTTTGACTATTCTAACTATCTCATGTAAGTGGAATCATACAGTGATTATCTTTTCGTTACTAAGGATTTTATTGTTTTAGCTCTTACAGGCAGTGATCTATTTTGAGTTCATTTTTGGAAAGTTTTTTGGGTTTTGCTACATGGCTTATTTCATGTAGCACAATGTCTTCAAGGTTCATCCATGTAGTAGCATGTGTCAGAATTTCCTTTTTTTTTTAATGGCTGAATGATATTCCATTGTATGTATGTACCTCATTTTGCTATCCTTTCATTTGTCAATGGACATTTAGGTTGCTTCCATGCTTTCGTGTTTTAGCTATTGTGAATAGTGCTGCTTTGAACATGGGTGTACAGATATCTCTTTGAGACCCTGCTTTCAGTTCTTTTGGGTATATATCCAGAAGTGGAATTGCTGCATCAAATGGTAATTTCTATCTTAAATTTTTTGAGGAGCTGCTATACTGTTTTCCATAGTGGCTGTACCATTTTATATTTCCACCAACAGTGAAAAAAGGTTCCAATTTCTGTACATTCTCGCCAACAGTGATTATAAACTGTATCATCTTTTTCTTGGTTGGCCAGTTTCGGAGATCTGAACCTGTGACCTTGGTATTACAAGGCTGTGCTCTAACTAACTGAGCTAACCAGCCAGCCCTTATCTGTATTTTTTGATAGTAGCCATCCTAATGGGTATGAGGTGGTAGTTTAAGTTTCTATGAATGATTAATTGAAGGCAAGGTGGTCATGGTGCAGGAAAAATCTCCCAAATGATGTCTAACTCCTGGAAAATAAAGTGTCAGTCCAATTGCAAGAAGATCCTTGAGCATGTGAGTGATCAGAAATGATTTAGCTTGTCTGGACCTTAGGCCAGGCAGTAAAATTCAGGGAAAATAATTTAAATGCTTCTGAGCTTTCTGAGAGGGGCTTAAAGCCATTGTAGTATGTTTCCTGAAGATGCAAGCACTAGTAAAATGATATCGTAGTAATCATTTTTAAAAAAATTATTACTGCAGAAAGGAAAAGATTGTTTATTTTTATTATTAAGGTTTACCATTGTTATTTTTTGCATACTTAAATTAAGAATTCCTTAGGTGGATAAACTAAGGAAAAGATTCCTCTCCATTCCCACGATACTAACTGGTTATTAGTATTATTTTTATTTTTTATCAAAGTAACACATGCATATAATTTTAAAAGTCAGATAGTATTACATGACTTTTTATTTTTTTTAATTTTTATTTTCTTTTTAAAATTTAATTTAATTCAATTTTAAAAAAATTTTTATTGAATCAAAATTGATTATACAAATTTTGGGGGTTCAACATTGAGGTATGTTGATGAAATCAATATTAGTAGCATATATATTGTTACAAATCATAATTACTATTTATGCCCCTTGTCCAGTCCCTCCCCATCCCCCTTTCTCTCCCTCCTCCCCCCTCTAATCACCCTGGATTTCTTCTCACCCTCTGAAAGAATAATGGTTATTCTGTTCATTTGCTGCCCAAATTCTGTCCAATGCTGAGAGGTGTGATCAGGTCCCCCAATACTATCATAGAGCAGATGCCTCTTCCATCACTCTGAAATGGGCTCTGTGGAGAAAGAGATCCTCCTTTCTTTATCTCTGCCGGTGACTCTCCTTGTGTTAAGGCACTCCAGTGGCTGGTGGATGATCTGTGTGGTGGTTGTGGCATCTAGCCACCTTCATGGCAGCCATGGTTATTGTGGTGGCTGTGGTGGGCCAACCACAGGGAGAAGATGTTTTTGGCATGCTCCTTGGTGCTGGTGGTGTGCCTGGTTGTGGAGAATATCTGATCCCCAGTTCCATACCCCAGGTCCCCGAGTGGGTCCTGAGGCGTTGTCACGGTGTGCCTGGTTGTGAGAGGGGAGTCCAGTCCCCTTCTCCATGCCCTGGGTCCCCAGATGAACCCCGAGGCACTGGCACGTGGTGCCTGGTTGTGGGAGGGGGGTCTGGTCCCCTTCTCCATGCCCTGGTTACATGACTTTTTAAAACCGAAAATGTTGTTCCCTTCTCAACCACCTTTAAATCTTTTATCTTGATTTGTAAGGATTTAGATAAATTTATATATATCCTAAATCTAATGGTTGGTCTTGGGACACAGGAACATTTGTGGATGTATTTATAACTTTGGGAGATTGACATCAGGAAGGATGAACAACCCTTTATTAACATGGATGCATTGGTTGTCTAAAAGGTCAAAAGGGCTGGGTGATATGTGATTCAGTAAGGCAAGGCCTAATAGCTTTGATTCAGGTGACCTGTGTGTATTCTGAGTCATCTCCTCCAGATTCCCTCAGTGGTTATTGTGTTACGATGTATCTCTGGGTTTAGAGTAGGAAATGAAGGAGAAGGTATTCTTAAGATAGTTGTTCTGAGGCAGCTGGGAACTAACCATCATAAGCAAATATGGAGTGCCTGCTATACTAGCATTGCAGAACATAGTGTTAGACCCTAGAGCTGTAAAGAGATTTAAGACAGTCTTTGCTTTCACATTGGTTTAAAGTCCAATTTTGGACCTAGGACTCCCTCTCTCCTTATGGAATGTTGGGTAACAATACAAGGTAGCATATGCTGAGTGCCAAATTATGGGTAGAGGCAAGATATACTAAAAGAGTTTAGAGTACTGGTGTGGTTGGGTAAGGTCTCTTGGAGGTGGTGAGACTTTAACTGGATCTTAAGGAAAGTATAACAGACAAATGGGGAGGAGGAAAGTGGGGAAAGAAAAAGGATTAGAAGGAAGGATAGGAGGAAAGACTCCAAGGCAGACATGCTTACTGCTTTGCTTGGGGAGAAGAGGGGTATCAGTGTCAAGAATGGAGCAGTTTCTCAGGGAATGGTATGAGAGTTAAGAGACTAGATTATAAAGATGGGTAGGAATGATGATTGAGTGCCTTAAAGCAAGGTAATCCAGGAACAACCTGATGAATGCTTCCAAGGGAAACTCAGCAGGACTCAGTAATGGATGGTGGAAGACACCTAGAAAGTTAAGGATGATTCCTGGTATTAGATGTTGCTTGGGAGAGTTAGATTCCATTGACAGGGCTGGCCAGTTAGCTCATTTGGGTACTGTGTGGTATTATAACACCAAGGTCAAGGGTTCAGGAACCTGTACCAGCCACTTGCCCACTTCCACCTCCAAAATAAAAAGATTCCATTAACAGAAATAAGACCTGTAGGGAAAGCTCTGGTTTTTTGGAGACTGCTGAGTTCCTGTTTATATACATTCAGTTTGAGGTATAGAAGGGACATCCTGTAGAAATAGGCAGTTAGAGGCATAGAACTATCGTTGTTTACAGAATCCAAGAGAACTTTTAAGAAAGGTGACATGGTTTGTACTGTTTAATCCTACACAATGGTTGGGGAGAATGAAGCGGCAAAGCTTATTTGGATTGCTGTTAACGTTATTACCTTCTTTGGGAAGTAAGATCTCGAAGGAGAAGGGTTTGAGGTCAGGAGTTTAAGAGGAAATGTTAACCTAGAAAAAGAGGAGAAATACTGTGTTTCAGGCAGAAGTAAAGGAGAGGATAGATAAAACTACAGAGACATTTTGAGGTAGAACAGGGAAGATGAAGTAGTTCTTGAGATGAGATCTTGATAAGTAAGAGGTGAGTTCATCGGCTAAGAGTGAAAGGAAAATAGCATTGAGAACTCAAACAGAAGGTGTGCAACTGGCTGGGTGTATTTAGGAGTCAATTCAGAATACAGAAAAAAAAATGCTGAATGGAAGTAGTGACCACAATCCATGTGACAGCATAATATTTTATGACCAGCAGTACTTAGTGGTTCTGATGCAGGGGTAAAGAAAGCAGTTAGCGAGGCTGGCCCGTGGCTCACTGGGTAGAGTGCAGTGCTGATAACACCAAGGCCACGGGTTCGGATTCTATATAGGGATGGCCGGTTTGCTCACTGGCTGAGCGTGGTGCTGACAACTCCAAGCCAAGGGTTGAGATCCCCTTACCGGTCATCTTTTTTTTTAAAAAAAGAAAGAAAGCAGTTGGTGGGGTCATACAAGGTTGGATGACTTTTTCTAGATTGCTAAGAGACAGTGTTGAAATACTTAGCTGTGGCTCAGAAAGGGATAGAGAGAAAGGCAAGGCTAAAGGTTATGAGCAAAGATGCAAAGGGGAAATTGAAGTGCTTAGAGAAGGTGCAGCAGTTCCAAGTGATAATACAGATCCAAAGCCTCAACGAGAAGTGGAGAAGGTAATGTGGAATACTTCTAGGACCGGAGACCTTAAAGTATGAGATGAATCTTTATTGTGGGCATTCCTCTTTCAGAAAAAGGATGAAGAAGAAAAATGTGAACCAGATGCTAAATTTCAGAGCAGAGTATTTATTTATATAGCAAATTCCGGTTTACCGAAGGGCTTTTACGTGTTTTGCATCATCCTCACAACAATCCTGTGATGATGTGGGTAAGGGAGATGTTGTTACTCCATATTGCAGAGGATAAAATTGAGGCATACCACGAGGTAGCTGGCCAGAGATCATGCGGTGTATGGTAGAATGGCAATTCAAGTCCAATTAATAGGTTTCTTTTGTTGTCGTTATTCAAAACAGAACAATATGACTTTACTGTACAAAAATTTTAAAATGAATGTTGAAAGGTAGAATATAATTATTACCCAAATTTCACCCTCCACTGTTAAGTTTGATATATGATCTTCCAGACTGACATAGACATATGATACTTAAAAAAATTTTTTTCTTTTTTATCACTTAATATATTGTGAACACATTTCCAAATTAACATATTCATTGTTTCTAACAGTTGCATTTACTCCATTGGAGGGAGGGATGTATCATTTGTAATCTATTCCTGGAAATTTAGATAGTTACAATTGTTTTTTTATTATAAATAATAAGCTATAATAAGCATTCTTGTACATGTCCTTGTACCCTTGTCTAATTGTTTCCATAAAAAAGCTTTTATTTAATTAATTTATTTTGGGGCAGCTGGCCAGTATGGGATCTGACCCCTTGACCGTGGTGTTATAACACCACACTATAAGCAACCGAGTTAATCAGCCAGCACAAAAACCTTTTAGAGTGGAATTACTAGATCAAAGGGCAGGTACATTAGAAATTTTGATACATATTACCAAATTGTCCTCCAGGAAAGCTATACTACTTTATATTCTTGTCAATCAAGATATGAGGATGTGAGGGCCGGCCTGGTGGCGCACTGCTACAGTGCGCCGCTTGGGGGCGCGGCAGCGCTCCCGCCGAGGGTTCGGATCCCACATACAAACCGGTTCCCGCTCACTGGCTGAGCGAGGAGCAGGTGCGGCACCGAGGGTTGCGATCCCGTTGCCGGTCCCGGTCCGGTAGGGGCGCGACACTGAGGGTTGCCATCCGTTGCCGGCCACGAAAAAAGACAAAAAGGAAAAAAAAAAAAAGGATATGAGGATGTGTTTTTACCTTCACTCTTATTATCACTGGATATTATTAATCTCTTTCATCATTCCGATTTTGCACAAAAGGATATTTCTCTGTTTTAATGTATATTTCTTTGATTACTAATGAAGTTAAGTATTTTTTCATATGCTCACATGCTCTTGTGAGGAACAGATGAGGAAGTCAAAGAGATGGTTCAAGTAGAGGGTGCAGGTTCAAAAGAGATGGTACAACTATGATCTAGAGTGGCATCACAGGAAGAGAAAGACCAGTTGATCCTCTTGTTCTGCTGGGAAGGAGTAGACAGGAAGACTGCTTCTCTTACTCCTACCAAAAAATTGAAATTAGTTGGACCAGCTTCTCACATTTTAGTAATACATTTTGGGTTTTGTTTTCGGCAGCTGGCTGGTACAGCGATTGAACCCTGGACCTTGGTGTTATCAGCACCATGCTCTAACTAACTAAGCTAACCAGCCAGCCCTACATTTAGTCTTTTCAAAAACATTTACTTTTGAAAATTAAAGAGCATAAGCTATTTTGGTGAAGTAAGAGTCTTTATTTTGTTCACTGACATATCCCAAGCACCCAGAACACATCCTGACACATAATGGGTACTCATATATTTGATGAGTGAATGAATAAACAAATGAATTCAAGTTTGAACTCACATTCAAGTTTGAGAACCACTGGTAGAGGATGCTGGGGCAATAGGCAATTTTAAGTGCAAGAAAGAAGGTGCCGACATGATAGTAAGAAGAAAGGATAAGCCCTGGCTTAGATAGAAGGGAGCTAGCTTGGCTTGTAGTAAAGTGGTTGGAAGAGGGAGAAGGTGGTCTGTGGTGCTCTCTAGGTCCTGGAAATGTGGCTAAGACGCAGTGCAGTTGATGATGACCTTAACAGTGCCATCAAGGGCCATCCGTGGCAGCCCCTTAGCTTTTGGGGCACTTCTTCCTGGAGACAGTCAGAGAGAAATACAAAACTAGACCTCTTTTGATTGCTTTCCTTCCTTACCTTAAAATAATTTTTATATTTTAGACTTGTATAACTAAGGCATAGTCTTATTTAGGGACAACAGAAAAACCACTGCACTTAGATTTTTTTCACTGTTAAGATAATTAGAAATTTTAAAATGCTATTGCCAAAAAGAGGAAGGAGAATTATGATTGATATTAACTTATGCAAGGATAATTAGCCTAAGTAAATAGCTGATTATATATGTCCTTTTTGCTTGTAGAGAGTACCTGAAAGAAGGTTGGATTGTTTTCCCAAATAGAGCAGATTAAGCTGCAGCAAGCACACTTTTACCTAGGTCTGACGGTCTTTGTTGAACTTTGACTTAGCCTGGAACATTAGTTTGGGGTTGTGGAATTTTGTTATTAGAAGAATTTGATCAAGCTCAGCCTTCAAACCAAAATGTTGATGTGGCGGGGCCATTGCAAACTTCTCTTTGATGTGCTGTCATTAGAACAGAAAGATATTTCACTTCCGCCTGGGGGTAGGAGGTGGAAAGGCTGACTATACAGGGTGTTGGAAATTCCAGTTAAAAAGTACTAAATGGGGCACAGCTTTAAAAAAAAAAAAAAAAAAAAAGGTACTAAACAGTGTAGTTTAATAGGATTATTTGTTGGAAAGATATTTTGTAAATATATACTCTGCCCACTCTGCCCACTCTAAGAGTAACTTCTTGAGTGAGTTAAGCTTTGAGAGAAGAGGGGAAGAATTTGTTTAGATAATGCCTTTTTTTTGTGTAGTTTAATAGGATTATTTGTTGGAAAGATATTTTGTAAATATATACTCTGCCCACTCTAAGAGTAACTTCTTGAGTGAGTTAAGCTTTGAGAGAAGAGGGGAAGAATTTGTTTAGATAATGCCTTTTTTTTGGGGGGGGTATAAGTATATACAACTTTACAACTTTTGAGTGCTTTCACTTAGTCTGTTTTAGGATTCTCTTAGAAACTTTTCACTAAGCCCCTTGGGTCTCTTTTTGCTGTCTTCCCTAACATTTTGTTCCTTGAATTTCACTGTTTCAAAGAATAGGTCTGAAAGTGACTGTAAAGATCCTTTATTCTGGTTCTCCCCATAGTTCCCACAAATCCAAAAGGGTTAGGTCTAGAGTTCCAACAGCTAAATATTGTGCCATCTAGACAGATCTCCTAGGCTAAAGCTGCTGGATTACAGAGGTAGTGACCTGATTCTTTCTTCTTCTCTCCTTCCTTTCATTTCCCTTTCCCCTTCTCTCCTTTGCTTCCCACTCTTTCTGCCTCCCCTGTACTTCTTTTCATATCATCCCATCTTCCTTATTTCTAGGCCATGTAGGCCAGTCAGGGAGGTTAAGGTGTGCAGGCAATTTTTATGACCTGAGTTGCACAAGGAGGAATACTCTTTGACCTTGAGACATACTGATTATACTCTTCTTTTTTTTAGGATGCTCACAACTGTATTCCTGAGCTGGACAGTGAGACAGCCATGTTTTCTGTCTACGATGGACATGGAGGTAATTTTAGCATATCATATGTAACATTCTAGGACCCAAATTCCAGACTTTACAGGGCAAGAATAGGTCCTTTGTTCTTTTACTTTCCAGGGTTCTGGTCCTCAGATATCATTTCATGCCTGGCGCCGTTTTTCTCTATTATGCGATTCCTTTTTCCCATTAGGGTATTGTATTGGATTATAATCTCACCAGGCCTTGTTTTAATCCAAAAATCCTCATCCTACATCAGCATTTATCTTTTTCTCACTGTAAGTACTAAGTGTGCACGTATGTAAGAACTGAGTATGCAGGTGAGAAAAGACAAGGGATATATTTTTTATTTGTTTGTTTTTTGTTTTTTTAAAGATGACCGGTAAGGGGATCTTAACCCTAGACTTGGTGTTGTCAGCACCACACTCTCCCAAGTGAGCCAACCGGCCATCCCTATATAGGGATCCAAACCCGTGGCCTTGGTGTTATCAGCACCACACTCTCCCAAGTGAGCCACAGGCCGGCCCGACAAGGGATATATTAATATACACTTGGGAGAGGTGATGGTGAAATTCATTTTTTGGGTCAGAACCTCCCAAACATTGTCCTTCAGATAGGTTTCAGGTGTACTAAGGTACTTATTCCCTCAACCCTTGGGATTAACTCCAGTATGGCATGTAAATATTATATCACTTTCTGTGTGTGGGAAGCAGTGTTTCACGTAACCCTACCTTTCTTCTAGGGGAGGAAGTTGCCTTGTACTGTGCCAAATATCTTCCTGATATCATCAAAGATCAGAAGGCCTACAAGGAAGGCAAGCTACAGAAGGTCTGTCTTCTCACTCTATTCATTGTCAACTTGTGTAGGTGTTCCTTTGTTTTCTAACTCTTGGCTTTTCCCTTCTCTTTGCCCCCTAGCTGTTGTTTATTAACTGCATTTCTTCATAAAGAATCCTGTACCTAGAACTAGCCTATTCCCACTTGGTTTTTTTAGATCTGCCCTATTAATCTATGAGTTCCTCCTAGTGTGGTGGATCACACTCTGATGTGTCCCATCCTTGTGTCCAGAATTGTATATAGGGAATTCATTTTGTACCCACGGTACTTTTTCCTGTACTTGCCTTATACTCTTTGCTTATATTCAGGCTTTAGAAGATGCCTTCTTAGCTATTGATGCCAAACTGACCACTGAGGAAGTCATTAAGGAGCTGGCACAGATTGCAGGGCGACCCACTGAGGATGAGGATGAAAAAGAAAAAGTAGCTGATGAAGATGACGGTGCGTGCAGCATCCCCTGTTCAAGAGGAAATCAATTTTTAAGAACTATTCTTTAATATAATTTATTTATCAATTATATGAGAGGATGGCTTCCAAGAGACCTGGAAAGTCCTCACATTAAGGAACTTTATGGTGTTCTACTACATGAGGTTATGAAAAAGAGGGAGAGAATCAATCTTTGTTGAGTGCCTAGTGTTGTAGTTGTAAGCATTTTTATATACATTATCTTTGGCATTCTGATGGGGTCTTTCTGATTTCTGTTGGCATTTATGTGACTTTTTTTTTTTTCCCCAAGACTGGAGCAGTCATTAGTCCCATCAGCCAGTCATTAGGCCTGAACTCTAGGCCTAGACTTAGCATTGTGGGCTTTCTGGTTCCTCAGCCAGAATAGGGTTTCCATCTTAACCATAACAAATAAGAGGTGAGAGAGGAAATACAATGACTAGTGTTCCTTTGACTAAAAAGGGCTTAAAGACAAAGACCAGAAGAAGTCTGTGGAGGAGAAAGAGCTAAGGGATGTTCTTTTGAGACTTGACAAGTGAGACGAGCCTTAGGAGTGGGAGGCTGTGGGGGAATTGGAACTCAGGCTGCAAGGGCTATAGAGGTAGTGAGTAGGACTGATCCCATGAGGAGTCTGGCTGGGGGCTCTGATTTAGTCCTTTCCCTGCAGTGGACAATGAGGAGGCTGCACTGCTGCATGAAGAGGCTACCATGACTATTGAAGAGCTGCTGACACGCTATGGGCAGAACTGTCATAAGGGCCCTCCCCACAGCAAATCCGGAGCTGGGACAGGCGAGGAACCAGGGTCCCAGGGCCTCAATGGGGAGGCAGGATCTGAGGACCCATCTAGGGGAACTCCTTCACAGGAAAATGGCCCTACAGCCAAGGCCCACACAGGCCTTTCATCCAACTCGGAATGTGGGAATGAGGCAGGCCAAGTTGGTGAGCCTGGCACTCCCACAGGTGAGGCTGGGCCTTCCTGCTCTTCAGCCTCCGACAAGCTGCCTCGAGTTGCTAAGTCCAAGTTCTTTGAGGACAGTGAGGATGAGTCAGATGAGGCGGAGGAGGAAGAGGAAGACAGTGAGGTAAGGGCCTGTGAGGCAGGCAGATGCCGAAGTTGCAGAGAAGGGCTGTGTGGTTGCCATCAGTAGCTTTCAGCTTTCTTTTCCTTCTCCAATTTTGACATCATCCCCCAAGACCCACTGTATTCTATGCCTTAGCCTTCTTGAATTCTTTATCTCCATCATCACAGGTACCATTAGCCCTCTTACCTCTTCCTTTGTCAGTACTATAACAAATAGGTCTAGTTCTGGCCTTTCAGAGTCTGTCTCCTAGAGGGAGAACAAGAAGGTAGTTGATGTTACCTTAGATATATGGGTGTTTCATTCTCTGGACACTATTTTCTGGCCACATTTCCTGGAAAGAACTTTGGCTGGCAGCCCTGGCCTTCCCCAGGGCTTCTGGCTAGTGACTGCTGAATCCAGTTTAGGATGTCAGTTATACTCATCCTGGCCCTCTCCTCTCCCCCAGATTTTCATGATCATATAGTTGTTATCTTTCAGTGTTTTAAGGACCTATGTTCAGTCAGGGCCTCTGGGTTCTGAGTATGAGTTGGGGGGAGGGGGGCAGGGGGGCATCCTAGTCTCACAGCCTGGGATCCTCCCTCTGGCAGGAATGCAGTGAGGAAGAGGATGGCTACAGCAGTGAGGAGGCAGAGAATGAGGAAGATGAGGATGACACTGAGGAGGCTGAAGAGGATGAAGATGATGAAGAAGAAGAAGAAGAAGAGATGATGGTGCCTGGGATGGAAGGAAAAGAAGAGGTGTGTGGGGAAGGGAAGCAGTGAGTCTGGAAGAGCCAGGAGGCAGGTGTGGATCCCCTGATTTTGATTCTGGGACAGGGGATCCTCTTAATATTTTAGTACTAAAGCTGTGGTCATGGGGGATTTATTTTGTGAGGGGAACTAGGTGGTAAGTCTTTTGAGTAGAATTATCTAAAAAAAAGGGAGGGAGCATGCTTTTGTCTGGAAAGATGACATTTGTGCTCCTCCTGTTAAAGCTCTCTTGGGGGTCCCAGTGAGAGGGGAAAGCATAAGTGAATGGTGAGGGGTGCACCAACAGGGAACTCATGTTCAGAAGCTCCCATGAATGCTACCTTTCTTCTTTTTAAGCCTGGCTCTGACAGTGGTACAACAGCAGTGGTGGCTCTGATACGAGGAAAGCAGTTGATTGTAGCCAATGCAGGAGACTCTCGTTGTGTGGTGTCTGAGGCTGGCAAAGCTTTAGACATGTCCTATGACCACAAACCAGAAGATGAAGTGGAGCTAGCACGCATCAAGAATGCTGGTGGCAAGGTCACCATGGATGGGCGAGTCAACGGGGGACTCAACCTTTCCAGAGCCATTGGTAAGGGCCAAGAAATTTAAGGGAAGGACTTCTGGGGTCTTGCTTTCTGTCCCAGACCACCTGATAGCAAACTTGAATCTTCATAGCCCTTGTACCATTCAATATACTTTTATATCTACTATCTAAGTCCTTAACATCTCTGTAAAATAGCTAAGATAGGTATCATTATCTTCAGTACCTTTTCAATGATGAAAAAAACAGGTGAGTGACTTTCGTAAGGTTCAGCAACCTGTTGACAGGGCTGAAACTAGAAAAACTAGAACTCAGTTCTCCATTCCACTAGATTATGGAACTTTGTAGAGAAGGGAAATGAATGGCAAGGTTTGAATTGCCTCAAACATTAATCTGTGGGAAGTTTCAAACCACTTGTCAACCAACTATTCCTTTACTTCAGGAGACCACTTCTACAAGAGAAACAAGAATCTGCCACCTGAGGAACAGATGATTTCAGCTCTTCCTGACATCAAGGTGCTGACTCTCACTGATGACCACGAATTCATGGTCATTGCCTGTGATGGCATTTGGTAAGCAAGCACTGGCAGAACACCCTAAAGTCCTCTTTCTGCAGCATTACTTCTCTTGTAGGGCTTAGAGTTGCTCTAGGATTAGAGCCTAAGCAGGCTTCTTGATGAGTCAAGACCACTAAGCCTAAGGCAGAACTGAGGAGAATTTCTGTAGGTGCTTACATTGGCCTGGCCCACAACCTCTATTCACGCTCCTCTACTCTGCCTTGGTGTGAGACTAAAGATTCTGACTGTTGTTTCTGACCCCAGGAATGTGATGAGCAGTCAGGAAGTTGTAGACTTTATTCAATCAAAGATCAGCCAGCGTGATGAAAATGGGGAGCTTCGGTTATTATCATCCATCGTGGAAGAGGTGAGTCCCAGGGTGGAGAAGAGAGGGTGTCTGGTGTGTGCACAGCCAAGGATTTCTCTTTTCACTTTTCACCCGAGCTAAGTCCAGAGCCTGAGAATACTATTAATTACTGACAGATGCCAAACCATGACTAAAAACTTCCATCTTCCTTCATTTCCCTGACTTAACCTTATGCCTCATGGCCTAGCAAGTGGGCTGTTTTGTGATACATGTTGCCCATTCCACTTCTTTGACCTCTTGGAAGGGCCAACCCTCTTGCGGGACTCTAGGTTCCCAGGAAGGTGTGGCTGAGCTACCCCATCCCTTTTGTAGTTGCTGGATCAGTGCCTGGCACCAGACACTTCTGGGGATGGTACAGGGTGTGACAACATGACCTGCATCATCATTTGCTTCAAGCCCCGAAACACAGGAGAACCCCAGCCAGAGAGTGGCAAGCGGAAACTGGAGGAGGTGCTTTCTACTGAGGGGGCTGAAGAAAATGGCAGCAGTGACAAGAAGAAGCCCAAGCGGGACTAGCAGTCATCCACACCCCTGCCCACCTAGACTGTTTTCTGAGCCCTCCGGACCTGAGACTGAGTTTTGTCTTTTTCCTTTAGCCTTAGCAGTGGGTATGAGGTGTGCAGGGGGAACTGGGTGTCTTTACTCAGCCCATTCCAAAGAGGGCTCTCCCTCCATACAGCAGCCTGGGAGCCTCTGCTGTCCTCCCTAGCCTTCTCCTTGCTCCTTTGGGCTCATCACCGGTTCTGTGCCTGTGCTCTGTTCTGTTGGAGGGAAGGACTGGCGGTTCTGGTTTTTACTCTGTGAACACTTTATTTAAGGACATTCTTTTTTATCGGCGGCTCCATGGCCCCCAGCCGCTTGCACCCGCTCTCTGTTGTACACTTTCAATCAACACTTTTTCAGACTAAAGGCCAAAACCTGATCGTGCCCATGGTGTCCTTTTTTCTCTGCTGCTGTGGCCCCCGACTTGATCCCAGCGGTAGCATCTAGCCAGCCCCTCCACGTGTGTGTGTGTCCGTCCGTGTGTCCTGTGCGTGTGTGACGATAACAGCGACCAGCTCATTGTATCTCTCCTGCTGCTGGCAGGCCAGCCTGACGTCGCGGCCCATCCTCGCCCCACCTGGAGTCGAACGAGTTCCTAGTTCCTCCAGGGAGGGGCCAGAACCGGGCGGGCGGGCCCCGGGCAGGGCTTCTCTTCGCCGTCTCGCCGGCCCGGTCTCGGTCTAGCCGCTGATTTGTTTGCCCGCGGCCTCCGTCACAATCACTTCCTGGTCACGCTGCTGGCGCTGTCGTCGCCGCTGCTGCTGCGCCGGACTACGCGTCCCGTGCGGCTCCGCGGCGGCGGAAGCGGAAGCGAGTACGGAGGTACCAGCTGGTCTCCGCGGGGGGGTAGGGGGCTCCATGAATGGAAGCGGCGGCGGCGGCGGGAGCGACCTGAGCTGGGCGCCAGGGCCACGGCCGGGGGCAGCCCAGGGCCCGCGCCGCTGCATGGGGGCGACCCGCAGGCCCTGAGAGGAAGGACAGGCGGGTGGGCCGAGTCGGGAGGGGCGGGGCCGGGCGGCCAGAGGCCGGAGGCGCGTCGGGCTGGAGCCGGTCACGATGCCCCGAAGGAAGCAAAGCCACCCGCAGCCCGTGAAATGCGAGGGGGTCAAAGGTCAGGGGTCAGGGGCCTTGAGGGGAGAGGAGGGGGTGGGGTCAGTGGAGTGGGTTCAGGTCAGGGTGGAGGGGGACTCCTGAGGGATGGGGTGGACGATTTGGACTCAGCTTCCCACCGAGGTACTAAGGAAACCCGAGAGGGTCAATGAGTACGGGAAGTGCGGTCCACGAGGGCTGGGTGCGGATGATGGGCACAGCTCCGGAGGGAGAATCCACAAGCCCTCTCCCCTCTTCAGTGGATACTGAGGACTCTCTCGACGAAGGACCGGGAGCCCTGGTATTGGAGAGTGATTTGCTACTAGGCCAAGATCTGGAGTTTGAGGAGGAAGAGGAAGAGGAGGAAGGTGACGGCAACAGTGATCAGCTCATGGGCTTCGAGAGAGACTCTGAAGGTGGGTCTTGGGGACTTGGTTAAGGATTAGTGACTGCTGGGGGCCCCAGTCCTTCAGGAAGCAGCTTAAGGTTTAGTGTTAGTGAGCAAAGCACCATTTCCTGCCACAACGTAGGGCTGGTTTAGTTTAAATTTGAGCTAGATTACTTCATTTGCTTAATGGTCTAGTCAGCTTCATCCCTTTTAGGTGAAGTTTTGGGGCCTGGTCCAAAGGTGGTATGAATGGGAGGGTGAGTGAATCACATGGAGCAATTGGTTAAAAGTAGGTGCCCATGCCCCCCTTCCCTAGCCTATTCCTTATGTGTGTTTAAGACGTTCAGGGAAGCAACATCTCTGTAAATCATTCAAGCTAGTACTTATGTTTAATCTAACTCCCTTTCACCTGCATCACAAGCTCCTTTTGTATTGAGAGGTTTTAGTCTTTGCCCTTAAGTATCCTTCCACATTCCTCTTCCCTGTGCTCTTAACATCACCCTGCCCTAATTTGCTGCACTACTTGCCCACTTATGGCACTTATGAAGGATGTTTTTGAAAGTCATTGAGGGAATCCATGTAAAAGGATTCATCCTTTGGGCATCCAAATGGTACTACACGTATTACTCTCATTGTTTCCACTTCCCTCCAAATTCTGTCTCACTCTTGAGACAGGTTTTATTTTATAATCAGCTCCATACTAAAAGGGGTCTTACTAATACAAACCATAGAAAAAGGTCTCAGGCCTCTCTGCCTTTTGTATTTTTACTTTCTTATCCCAAGAATAACATTATTGATTCATTTCAATCTGTGGTCCATTGTGAGCCCTTGATCCTTTTCCATTCAGTGGAACTAAGTACAGCTCAACTCTACCATCACTGGGTTAGTCCAGGCTTTGAGGTAGACAATTCATGTTGAGTTTTCTGGAGTCACTGGAGGGGAGGCCTCGATCCCTAGGAGGGAATTACAGGGATCACCAAAGCTAAGAGAAAGGCATGGCCAAGCAAGTAGGGAGACCATAAGTGAAAAAGGCAGAGTTTGGAGCCTGGTCCTACCTCATGCTGATGTCTCTTCTCATGTCTGCCTCACCAGGAGACTCTCTGGGGGCCAGGCCTGGGCTTCCCTATGGACTGAGCGACGATGAGTCTGGGGGCGGCCGGGCACTAAGTGCTGAGAGTGAAGTTGAAGAGCCAGCAAGGGGGCCAGGGGAGGCCAGGGGTGAGAGGCCAGGCCCAGCCTGCCAGCTGTGTGGGGGGCTGACAGGTGAGGGGCCATGCTGTGGGGCAGGAGGGCCGGGTGGGGGGCCCCCGCTGCCCCCACGGCTACTGTACTCATGCCGCCTCTGCGCCTTCGTGTCCCACTACTCGAGCCACCTGAAGCGGCACATGCAGACACACAGCGGGGAGAAGCCGTTCCGCTGTGGCCGCTGCCCCTACGCCTCAGCCCAGCTCGTCAACCTGACACGACATACTCGCACCCACACTGGCGAGAAGCCCTACCGCTGTCCCCACTGCCCCTTTGCCTGCAGCAGCCTGGGCAACCTGAGGCGGCATCAGCGTACCCACACGGGGCCCCCCACTCCTCCATGCCCGACCTGTGGCTTCCGCTGCTGTGCTCCACGACCAACCCGGCCTCCCAGTCCCACAGAGCAGGAGGGGGCAGTGCCTCAGCGATCTGAAGGTAAAAAGCCAGGGACCAAAGATCCTGGGACATGGGTGGTTGGCTCTGGGGATACTTAGATTCACAGCCCAGGTCTTCTTGTCCCCACAGATGCTCTGCTCCTTCCAGATTTGAGCCTCCATGTGCCACCAGGTGGTGCCAGTTTCCTGCCAGACTGTGGGCAGCTGCGGGGTGAAGGGGAGGGCCTGTGTGGGACTGGATCAGAACCACTGCCAGAGCTGCTGTTCCCTTGGACTTGCCGGGGCTGTGGACAAGAGCTGGAGGAGGGTGAGGGCAGTCGGCTGGGAGCTGCCATGTGTGGGCGCTGCATGCGAGGAGAGGCTGGAGGGGGTGCCAGTGGGGGGCCCCAGGGTCCCAGTGACAAAGGCTTTGCCTGTAGCCTCTGCCCTTTTGCCACTCACTATCCCAACCACCTGGCCCGGCACATGAAGACACACAGTGGTGAGAAGCCCTTCCGCTGTGCCCGCTGTCCTTATGCCTCTGCTCATCTGGATAACCTGAAACGGCACCAGCGCGTCCACACAGGAGAGAAGCCCTACAAGTGCCCCCTCTGCCCCTATGCCTGTGGCAACTTGGCTAACCTCAAGCGTCACGGTCGCATCCATTCTGGTGACAAACCTTTTCGGTGCAGCCTTTGCAACTACAGCTGCAACCAGAGCATGAACCTCAAACGCCACATGCTGCGGCACACAGGCGAGAAGCCTTTCCGTTGTGCTACCTGCGCCTACACCACAGGCCACTGGGACAACTACAAGCGCCACCAGAAGGTGCATGGCCACGGTGGGGCAGGAGGGACTGGCCTCTCTGCCTCTGAGGGCTGGGCCCCACCTCATAGTCCACCCTCTGTTTTGAGCTCTCGGGGTCCGACAGCCCTGGGTGCTGCTGGTAGTCGGGCTCTCCATACAGACTCACCCTGAACTAGGTTCTTCTTCCCCTGGGCCCTATGGATTAGCCCCAACCCTCCTGTATATTTTATACAGACGGACCAGAAGCCACCTTCTTCCTCCCCCGCTGGCCAGGGGCTCCACACAGACTAATCTAGGTACCATATGGATCAGCCCAAACCACATGGGCAGGGGCCCATATGGACCAGGGGCCTTGCCTTGACTGATGCACTTCATGAGCACAGTGAGAAGGGCTCTGTATTCACCTCCACTGCTTCCAGGGGCTGTGGACAAACTGGCTGGGGGACTGCCCAGCCTCCCACCTGTTTATTTAACTTATTTCAGTGCTTTATAATAAAGGAAACACTAACAAAGCCATGTCTATGCTGAATTGGCAGTGGCAAGCACAGTTTGGCCTCAGCCTTCGCATAGTAGTCCATGCTGTGATGGGGGAAGCAGGGGCACTGAGAGGGAACCAGAGGTAAGCAGCAATCAGGCTGAGTTTAATGATGGGGAGCTGGGCCAGACCATACACAGACCTCTGCCCATCCCCTTGGCCCATGGCCCTGAGAGGCCAGAAGCAGCCCATGGGGAGCTGTGGTTCCTCCCCAAGGCAGGTAGCCATGGTCCCTTGGACTTTGTGCAAAATACTAAATGCTAATTTGGCATCAAGGGCCAGCTCTGAAAAGACAGGGGGCAATCCTTTGTGCAGCCAGCCCAGTGGGGAAGGGAAGGTGGGTTAGGAGGCCCCTGGCCAAGAGGAGAAAAGGGGAAAGGAGGATGGGGAAAGGAAAAGACCCCCCCAGCTTGGGGGATACAGGCACAGGGCAAATTTCTGTAAATTCCTCTGGGATAGAGAGGGCAGACATCCAAGCAGTGGAGATTATAGATCCTCATCTCCAATGCCCTCGAAGGCGAAATTGCCATGGACATCACTGGCACTGGCATCTGTGCTGGGACTGCCAATCCCCCGCAAGCTCACAGCACTCAGTTTACTCTGTAACAAAGGCAGGGTAGCGATCAGAGGGCTTGAGTCTGCAAGATCCCCTACAAACACCAACCTCACCAACCCTGTAACTCACTGAGAGTTTGACCATGGACTCCCGGCTGGTATCAGGTGACTCCTGGGGAAGAGGAGGCAGAGGTGTTAGAGACTCACTGGGGGAGGTGAGGGAAGGCTGGGAGCCAGGGTGTGGACCAGGGGGTGATACTTACAAGCAGCGGTGGGGACTTCACTGCTTGCTGGCTGTCTGAGCGTCTCAGGGTGCCCCCCACCCGTCGGCGCAGCATCTGGGGACAGACACAAGCACTGATGATGGTGGGAATCACTCCCCCTTTAGAGGGCTGGCTGGTTAGCTCAGTTGGTTAGAGTACAGCCTTATAATACCAACGTCATAGGTGCATATCCCTGTACTGGCCAGCCGCCAAAAAAAAGAAGAAAGAGACTTGCTACTCATTCCCCTTTTAGAATCTCAATTACTTCTCCCCCATCTCAAGAGAAGTCTTGCACCTAGGAGAAAAGGCAGAGAGCACAACCATTCAGCTGCTTAGTTCACACTTGCTGCTTACCTTCCTCATACTGCCGCCAGATTTCTTCACCATCAGTTCATCTACCATGGACTGCAAGCAGATACTCATCATGATAGCCTGAGGGCAAGAAGAGAGCTCAGGCTCACTAGAGCACCGCTAAGACAAGGGCTCCCCTAATGTGGAATCCTGCAAGCCCTAGACTTGGGTATGTAAAAGGCCCAGAGGAAGCCTGAGGGTGGACTCACACCTGGGGACTGGTAATGGTGACCCACTGTAGCCGGTCCTTGCTCATGAGGTATTCAAAAGCCAGTTCCAGGCGCACCTCACCCCGGCCCCGGCCCGGGCTGCTCGTGCCTCCACTGGGCAACGGTACCTGGGAGAGGAAGGGGAATTAGGCTGAGTTCATTCTCTCCAGCCTGCCTCGCATTGCAGCCCATTCCTGAAGCTCAAGGCTTGCCAGGCCCCCAACCCAAAAGGCCAACCCCTCCTACCCCAACTCACAGAGGAGGTGACCCGCCAGCATCGCATGCGGGTGACCCGGAAAGAGCCTTCACGGAGTTGCTGGCCAGGCAGGCGGAGCTGGAGGCTGAGCTCACTGTTGCCTGCGCTCACCACCACAGGACAGTCCTTCTCTGGGAAGTCAGCCACACAAGCATCGAAGCGCAAGTAGCCGTAGTGCCGCAGTGTCTGGGCCAACCGCAAGAACTGAAAAATGGTTACCATATGGGGTTAGGAGGGGAAGCAGAACAGATCAGACAATGCAACCCCTTGGTGGGAGGCAGAGAGGCAGGACTCACCTCCTTTTTGGAGACCTTCTCTTGCAGAGATTTGAGCTGCCGGTGCTGCTCCTTGGTGACCAAGATCCACCCATGCTCAATATCTGACACCGTCTATAGTGGAGACAAGGAATGGGGGTTGGGGGCTCCCAGTCAGCAATCCTAGAAAAGTGTCCACAGTTACCTCTGTCCATCCTGACCCCTAGCCCCACAACTGAGTGACCTCTTTACAGTGAGTCCTTGACAGCAGCTTATAAAGTAGGGACAGTACAGGTTGTGCCAGGAGCCCTGACAGTATTCTAGGAACTTCCCCATGAACTGGGAACAAAGACATGAAAGTGTGCTTGGGAAAGTAGGGCACCAGAGTCATTTTCAGGGGAAGGGTTCTGAGGCAGCTCCAAGCTCACCTGAGCATAAAGCAGGTTCAAGCCAACCCGGTTCTCCATGACATCGTCATCATAGGCAGAGTCCCAATAACTGTGAGGCCAAGGGGTGGAAAGGGGTAATGGGGCTAAGCCAGGGTAAGGCAAGAGGTAGAATGGAAAATAGGGACAAAACAGGAGCAATCTGGAACTATCAGGGGCTAAAGGTGGTATAGTGGGAAGAAGCTTGGGAGGCCTGGTAGAAATATCCAGTGCTACCCCATTGTCCAGATTATTCTGTCTCAATATGGGGACCAATAACCCAATCTAGCACCCTCCCCCTCCTCTAGGCCCAGCTCTGACCTCTTCCTTAGAACAATCTTATACTCTTGACTCCGAAGGCTGGTAACAGACACATAAGGCAGCTCAAACTCTTGCAACTTCCGTACAACTATGGGTTTAAAAAAAAAAAAAGGAAAATGTCATGAGACTCAAAGGGAAATCAAGAAAGGAGTGTCCTGAGGAAATGCTCCATTCTGGGGGGGATGCTGGAGAGGAGGAAGGAGTGGCAAACTCACTACTGGAAGCATAATGAAGTGGTAAAGTCCAGAGAAACTCACAAGAAAAGCCTCCATCCTCTTTTTCTCGAACTAGGAAGAGACTAAAGTATCCGATCAAGTCATCTGGAAGATCCAGCTTTGTGGCCACAGCCTGGGGATAGGGATAAGAAGTACAACTCTTCATACTGGCTGGTTCCAGTCACCCCCAAGCCAGGGACCCTGGGGTGCAGAGGGAGGAGGGGTAATGCTGAACAAGCATCTCACCTCCAGGACATCCTCAGTCTGATCTGAAGTTAGCACATTGACCAGAACTTTCTGCCCGTTGCTGAGCAGCACTTCCAAGGAGACCTCCTCTGTGGGGACCTGTTGTGTCTCCTGTTGTGAGCATACATGGGGATGGGAGGCACTGCCTTGTTAACCCCTGCCCAGGGCCCACCTCTGACCTATCCCCACCTTTCTGTTTCTAGGTCTCTCTAGTGTCTATTCTCAGCTGCTGCTAAATACAGGCTTGGGTTTCCTTAATTTCATTGGTACAGCAGAAGCTCCATTCCATGAAAAAAGGTGCCAGAATAACTCCTCTGTAGCCATGTCATTAAAATGACGTGGCCCTCCAGCAAGGTCCTTCCCTTAGTCCCACCCAAAGCCTTACCTGTTGTGCCCGACGCAGGAAACTATTGAAGGTCTCACTGCTCCCAAGCAATGGGTCTTGCCGAACTGTGGGGAGAAGAGAACAATGTTCTAGTAACTTAGGACTTACTCTTGGCTCCCCCAGTCCTCCTCTTAGTAGGTCCCCCCGACCCCATTTCCTGGGCTGATGGTGGCCTGCCACGTCCCCCAGCTGGCCTCACCTCACTCACTGTTTGCATATATTCTTCACCTGCCCCACCCTTGGCTGCCATCTAGTTGAGTCCAGTCTATAGAACTAGGGAAATAACAAGGATGTTAATCTAAAGCACATCAGATACAAATTAAGTTCTCCCCACCAATCTAAATTGCTTTAAGACTATTTAGTGTTCTACTAGTATTTCTCATAGATGTCCAAATTGCTTTGCTAGTATATAGAGTTACACATCCTTGCAGCCTATTTACTCAGCTAATTAATTAACAAATCAAACAAGAGCCTTCCCAGATCTAGAAGTTTATTGAGGACCTTCTACAGAACCAGTTGTTTTTAGTCTCTACCCACAGTCCTCAACATAATCAGCCTAAAGCTCCCTCCAACCACTCACCAGCTTGCATGTACTTCTCTAACTGCTCTCTCCTCTGTTCTACCTCAGCAGGTGTCAGAGAGAACAGCTTCTTTGGGGGGAATGCAGGAAGCACATTGGCCCCATACTCCTTCCGAAGCTATTTAGAGAAAGAGATACAAGCCTTCACATAAACAGAAAATGAGACGAAGCAATCTAGACTCATAATGTTCTCTTGGGCTCCCCTATCTACTCTGGTCATCTGGGAAACAATTCCTTTGGTAGAGATAGCATCTCAAGAGAGCTTTTCCAGATATAAGTTCTATCTTATTGTGTACAAGTCAGCCTCTTCCCAGTGTGGGGAGGGGTTGTATGGGGCCAGGACCCATAGGGAGACCTATGATTATGTAGCAAGACTGTTCTTTGAACTCTCACAGGAAGGAAAGGGCTTTATAAGGAAAATTTATGTGCATAAATAGGTAAAAAAAACTAAGTATTTCACAAGCATCTTAGAGCCTAACAGGAGCTTGAAGATCAAGGAATGCATTTTTCAGCTGTAGAAACTGAGGCCCACAGAATTAGGTAACTTGCTAAGGGTTGTACGACTAATTATCAGTAGAACCAGGACCCTCTACTGAGTTTAGAGTTCACAATCTGGTGAGGAAGGCAAAGAAACACTGCATCACACATATGTAACGATAACTGGGACAGTTACACACACTGAAATGAGCCAAAGAGCACACAAGGAAATCGGTGGTTTGTCTAAGCAAGGAAAAAAATTTCAAGTTGCAGCTCAGATGACAGAAGGAATGTGCTTTAGGGTTCGGTTTTTCCATGCGGGGACAAAGGCTGAAGAGCAGTAAGACGGGACAAAGAATCAGGAAGGAGGTGTGAGAGTATAGGGAGGAGCAGTTATTACAGACATTAAGCTTCTCAGGGAGTTCCCCTGAAATGTCAGATAAGGTCAAACACCGGACCTTCCCCTGAGACCCCTCCCCTGTGGCAGTGATCAAAAGGGAAGTACAGCTTTCGAGAACCCAAACAGAAGGAAAATGGAGATACTGATGCCCACGTGTAGAAAAGGGCTTCAAGCTGCCTCAAGGCACGGGTGCCAGTCCCACCTGTTCGTGCAGCCCCAAGAGCTGGCTGTAGCGTACCCGACAGTGCAGGACTCCATTCACGTGAATGTTATAGGCCTGAGGACACAAAAGCAGGCAAACATTTTAGGGTCGCGGTCTGGGCTACCCCTTTGAGAACCCTGGCCGGAAATCGTCTGTCAACTCAATCTGAGTAACGCGCCGAGATCTCCTGAGGGTTAGTCTGTTTTCCCCAGGACCAGGTCCCAAAGCCAAAGAGCCAGTACGTGGGCAACTCGGGAGCTTGTGCTGCAGTCTCTCTCTCTAAAAGGCTAGCGACGCCCAACAGAGCAGCCGCGGCCTAGCCGGGGTAGGCGACCCAGCCGAACAAAAGACCTAGAAGAGCTGGGACGTCCTCTGGACGAATCTGAGACATGAGATGCGCTCCCAGTAAGGGCAACGGGAGTCGGCGGCCCAAGCCCAGGCCCCAAGGGTGGCGGCCAGGCCTCGGAGGCCGCTCCGAGAGGGCTCTGGCCCGTTATCCCCGCCCCTGGCCGGCCCGGCTCCGGCCGCTCCTCACCACGTAGGCGGAGCCGCCGCTGTCCCCGCTGCGGGACTCGGTTTCAGGAATGGAAAAGTGCATGTTCCCTACGACAGGGCCAGGCCGGGATCCAGACTGTGAAGGCCGCAGCAGCTCTGCACGCTCGCCTCCACTGCTCAGCGCGTCCCCGCAGCCTCACTCGCCATTTTGGGGGGCCTGAGATGGGAGGAGGGAAGGGAGTAGGACGTCGGCTCTGGAGCTCAGATCTCCCGGCATGCTGGGAATTGTAGTCTAAAGGGCAAGAGGAGACTGTCGGAGCGCAAAGTTGAAATGACCCTCATCGCGACCCGTAGCCCGGGACGGGGCCCCAGTGCACGCTGGAGATTGTAGTCCTCTTGCGGCTGCGTGGGGCGGCTGGCGGATCAGAGCACTGGGACGGCCCAGTGACTGCGGCGGGCAGAGCTTAGGGCGGAGGGTGATGGCTGCTGTGGTTGTGGCTGTTCGCAAGGGTGAGTGGCGGGCCGGGCGCTCCAACAGGTACGCGAGCCGACGAGCTCCGGACGGCTAGCGCTGTGTCCTGAGCTGCTTTGGGCCCTGTCGTTCAGTTACGGCGGCACGCCGGCGCAAAGTTGAAATGACCCTCATCGCGACCCGTAGCCCGGGACGGGGCCCCAGTGCACGCTGGAGATTGTAGTCCTCTTGCGGCTGCGTGGGGCGGCTGGCGGATCAGAGCACTGGGACGGCCCAGTGACTGCGGCGGGCAGAGCTTAGGGCGGAGGGTGATGGCTGCTGTGGTTGTGGCTGTTCGCAAGGGTGAGTGGCGGGCCGGGCGCTCCAACAGGTACGCGAGCCGACGAGCTCCGGACGGCTAGCGCTGTGTCCTGAGCTGCTTTGGGCCCTGTCGTTCAGTTCCGGCGGCACGCCGGCCTCTGGTCCACATAGTCTGGACGCAGCCCC
This sequence comes from Galeopterus variegatus, assembly GCF_000696425.1. Lineage (NCBI taxonomy): Eukaryota > Metazoa > Chordata > Mammalia > Dermoptera > Cynocephalidae > Galeopterus > Galeopterus variegatus. The sequence goes on along the minus strand of NW_007729287.1, from coordinate 34,589 downwards.
GTGCCGCGTACCGGCTGTTTCCCGTGAGAAGGCTGGGTGGCCCCTCCTTTCTCCCCTCCCCGCCTTCCCTTTGATCGTGCAGCGCAGCGCGTCCCCACGCGGATCCCTGCCTGGCTCGCCTCGCGCCTGGCGGTGGAGCCGTGGTCATGCCAACCCAGCAGCCAACTGCGCCGAGGACCAGTCCTCCCAAGCCCTCCCGGAGCCTCTCTGGCTCACTTTGTGCTCTGTTTTCTGATACAGACTCGGGATCCGGGATGAAGTCGGAGCTATCTCCTCGTCCTGGGGTAAGTGAGGGTGACCTCCCAAGCCGCCTGCCGAGAGCTACGCAGGAGGCTGTGTCAGCTGCATTCCGCCCCAACTCCCATCCTTTCAGTTTATTTCTTAGTAAAGCCAGGAGATTTTACAGGGTTCTTTCAACCCTAACGGCATGTCACTGTGACCCTGGAGGAAAAGCTTCGACCCCTGTGGGATGTAAGCTTGTAACAGGTAGCTCGTGAAAGTGAGGAGCATTAGGGTCTTAACCTGGTGGGGGTCTTGTAAGCATCCAGTGGTGTTTACTAACCTTTGGGTTGTTGTGGAAGAGACGTATTTTATGTCTGTGTCTCAGGCAGCGGGAAGGGATATGACCCAAGAAGAGAAGCTTCAGCTTCGCAAGGAAAAGAAACAACAGAAGAAGAAACGGAAGGAAGAAAAGGGGACAGAACCAGAAACTGGCTCTGCTGTATCTGCAGCCCAATGTCAAGGTGCGGGGTGCTTTTTAAAGGGCTGGGGTGTGGAGCTGGTAGAGGGATGTGGTAGGAGAGAGGACAGGGAGTCAGGACAAAGTTGGTTTGAGCAAGTGAAAAGTGAAGAAGTTTAGATAAACAGGGAGAGAAACTTTGCTGGGGCACTAGATATCACCTGTCTGGGGCTTGGACACCTCTTCCTTATACCCTTAGTAGATCCAACCAGAGAACTACCAGGACCTGGCAGTCAGTTGGGCACTCCTGGGGAGAAAGTTCCAGCTGGTCGGAGTAAGGCAGAACTTCGTGCTGAGCGGCGAGCCAAGCAGGAGGCTGAGCGGGCCCTGAAACAGGCAAACAAAGGAGAGCGAGGGGGGCCACCTCCTCAGGCCTGCCCCAGCACAGCTGGAGAGACCCCCTCAGGTATCTTCCCTTCATATCAAGATCTCTGTTACTCCTAATTCTTGTGCCAGCTCAAGCTTCCCATAGTAAAACAGCTCTGTCCTCCCCCTCTTATCTTGGTGCCTATAGTTCAAAATTCTTTTCTCAATCCCCTCCTACCTCTATTTCTTGTTCTACTCTGTTCTCCCTTGCTTTTTTCCCCCATCCTTTTTCTCTTCATGCCTCTTATGCCCTTAAGAACAAATTACCCATGTGGGGACCTACAGCATCTTGAAAACATGACCATTATCTTTTAGGAGTGAAGCGTCTCCCTGAGTACACTCAGGCTGATGACCCCGCACTTCTGAGAAAGCTTGTTAAAAAACCAGAGCGACAACAGGTAGGAAGTGGTTTTGGTGCATGGCCGGAGCGAGGGAGGAAAGGTACTTGGGGTAAAATGAGACCCCGGGGAAGAATGAGTATTTGGATCAGAGTAGTCTCACTGTTCACTTGCTTTCCAGCTTCATCCAATGTTTTAACTCTGGGCCATTGGTCCTGTTGCCTTGTTTTGTCAAGGTTCCTACCCGAAAGGATTATGGATCCAAAGTCAGTCTCTTCTCCCATCTACCCCAATACAGCAGACAAAATTCTCTGACCCAGTATATGAGGTAGGATCCTATGAAATTGTCATAGCTTTTTAACTCTGAGGAGTTTAAGTAACTTGGTACTGAAAGTAGGTGGATGTTTGAGATGGGATCTGTGGGAAGAAGTATGAACTCAAGGCAAAACTCTAGAGGAAATGGGGGAGTCTGTGCTAGTGAAGGAAGGTCCTTTTCATCAGGGGCAGGTGGGCAGTAGCTGCTCAAGCTCCGTTGCAAAGTATGTGATACTGCCATCCCATCAGCATCCCATCCTCTGTGATCCACCCAGCCATGGTGCGACTTGGCCTGCAGTACTCCGAGGGCCTGGTCAGCGGCTCCAATGCCCGGTGTATTGCCCTACTTCATGCCTTGCAGCAGGTATGCCCTGTCCTGTTTTGTTTATGACCCAACCCCACATTCCCCAACACTACCCCAGCTTCTCTCACCCAAAGTAATTTCTGAGGGAAAGAGAGAATGACCCCCACCCACAGAACCCTTTCCTCAGTGAAGCCTACCCATCCATATCTCCCTTTCAGAAACCTTTATTAAAGGACATTTTGCTGATCAACTTGTGTACTCTATAGGTGATTCAGGATTATACAACGCCTCCCAATGAGGAACTCTCAAGGGATCTAGTAAATAAACTGAAACCCTACATTAGGTAAGGACAACAACTGCAAGTCCACTGCCACCTCATCTAGTCCTTTTCCTTTTTTGTACTCTTTCTCTTCCTCTTTCACTATATTTTTGTATTTTCCTATTTTCTTTTTTTTTGGGCGGCTGGCCTGTATGGGGATCCAAACTCGTGACCTTGGTGTTATATAAGGTCGTGCTCTACCCAACTGAGCTAACTCTCCAGCCCCGGTTCTCTGTTTTCTTTTTAAAGACATTTTTTTAAATGAAAGCTTTTAAGTTGTAATAAGTTGCATGAATGTAAGGTGTTGTCGTTGTAGCTTCCTGACTCAGTGCCGTCCCCTGTCAGCGAGCATGTGCAATGCCATCAAGTTCCTTAACAAGGAAATCACCGCTGTGAGCAGCTCCAAGCGGGAAGAGGAGGTGAGTATGAGGAATGAGAAAAGTGTGCGTCTGTGGGTAGAGTCAAGAAACATGTTCAGAACGCCCAGGAAGGCCAACACAGCCATTCTTTCCTAGTGAAGGGTTAAGGAAGTGATTGGGGTAGTCTGACTTGTACTATGCTTGGGCTTCCTTTGGGCCCATTGTTATACATATATTCAAACATTTGGCATGATAATCAGAGGAAGAAATGTGTCCATTTCTTGTTCCCTAAGCATCTCACTCTATTTAGGCCAAGTCAGAACTTGGAGCAGCCATTGATCGATATGTACAAGAGAAGATTGTACTTGCAGCTCAGGCAATATCACGCTTTGCTTACAAGAAGATCAGTAATGGAGATGTGATCCTGGTATACGGATGGTATGGTCCAGATCCTGTGAATGAAACAGTTGGGGAATGGAGTGATCTGAAAAATGAACTACACCCTTACCTTTATGAATGAGCTGGTCATCATGTAGTGATATCTATAACTGAATCCTCCTCTCCATTCACTCTAGCTCATCTTTGGTATCACGAATTCTTCAGGAGGCTTGGACTGAGGGTCGGCGGTTTCGGGTGGTAGTGGTGGACAGCCGGCCACGGCTGGAGGGAAAGCACATGCTACGTTCTCTGGTCCGTGCTGGGGTCCCTGCCTCCTACGTGCTGATTCCTGCAGCCTCTTATGTGCTCCCAGAGGTGAGGGTAGAGGAAAGGGACTCCAAAGTTGGAGGTAGAAGGGTATAGTAAGAGACATAATCCCATCTTCCCAAGGTTATAATTATTTAGAAACATTGGAATTATATAGCCCTGTTTACATTTAATATGAAAAACACCTACAGCCTGCTATAGCATAGTCTAGCTATTGCAAGAACATTATGATAAACCAGCATCCACCAAAAGGGATCAGGACAAAAGTAATTTCAAAGTTTAGTTTTCCTGTGGGAGGTTTTGTGGGTCAGTGGTCTGGCATTTTCCAAGAAGAGGAGCCATCCTTAAGATTTGTTACTTGTCTTAATGCTGTCCTAGACACAGAAGTGGGGGACCTTATTCTGCATCTATCTAACATATGGCTTTTTTTTTTTTTCTTCCCCTTCCTCACTCTTCAAAACAAACAGGTTTCTAAAGTACTATTGGGAGCTCATGCACTCCTGGCCAATGGGTCTGTGATGTCACGGGTAGGGACAGCACAGCTGGCCCTGGTTGCTCGAGCCCATAACGTGCCAGTGCTAGTCTGCTGTGAAACATACAAGTTTTGTGAGCGCGTGCAGACTGATGCCTTCGTCTCTAATGAGCTAGGTAAGGAGGATAGGAGACAAGCTTCCAGAGGGACCTGAGAAGATCTGAGAGGGGGAGGTTAAAGTACAACTTTTTTTCTAAAAGTATATAATGGGTATACCTCTTATTGCAGATGACCCTGATGATCTGCAGTGTGAGCGGGGAGAACATGTGGCCCTGGCTAACTGGCAGAACCACCCATCCTTACGGTTGTTGAATTTGGTCTATGATGTAACTCCCCCAGAGCTCGTAGATCTGGTGATCACAGAGCTGGGAATGATCCCTTGCAGTTCTGTACCAGTTGTCCTACGAGTCAAGAGCACTGACCAGTGATGGGAAAACAGAGGGTCAATAAATGATATACTCCCTACCGTCAGCAACTCTGCTGCCTTTGCATCTCTTTTAGCACCTCTGCCACTTTAGTTAGGAGTCCAGTGTCCCCAACCCCTCTTTATCACCTGCTAACTAACCTCAGACCTTTGTGGGACCTCTCAGGTAACTAACTCCATGCCAGTGCTTTGGGACCAAGGTGAAGGTCAAAAACTATGGAGACCAAAAAGTATACAAGTTATCAATCATTTATCGAGCATCTACATGCCAGACTGTGCTTGGTATGAAGAGGAATAAGGACAAATAAGTTCTAACCTTAGTAATAAGTTAGTATTTATTGAGTACTTATTGTGTATCAGAAACTGTTCTGAGCCATTTTTTACCCATTTAGGACGATTAATATAACCCTATGAAGTCAATGAGCTCTTACAGATGAGAAAATGGAGGCACAGAAAGGTTAAGTAACTTGCCCAAGGCAACACAGCTAAGGCACAGAGAGGTTAAGTTACTTGCCCAAAGTAACACAACTACTCAGTAGCTAAACTTGACTCATGATCTCAGGCAGTCTGGATCCAGAGACTGTGCCCTTAACTCTCTAGTGCCAGTATCAGTTAATCTTCCGTGGGGGACAGAAATAATCAGAAATAGTGCGGCCTGGTGGCGCACTGTTTCACATCTCTAGTGCCAGTATCAGTTAATCTTCCGTGGGGGACAGAAATAATCAGAAATAGTGCGGCCTGGTGGCGCACTGTTTCACATCTCTAGTGCCAGTATCAGTTAATCTTCCGTGGGGGACAGAAATAATCAGAAATAGTGCGGCCTGGTGGCGCACTGTTTCACATCTCTAGTGCCAGTATCAGTTAATCTTCCGTGGGGGACAGAAATAATCAGAAATAGTGCGGCCTGGTGGCGCACTGTTTCACATCTCTAGTGCCAGTATCAGTTAATCTTCCGTGGGGGACAGAAATAATCAGAAATAGTGCGGCCTGGTGGCGCACTGTTTCACATCTCTAGTGCCAGTATCAGTTAATCTTCCGTGGGGGACAGAAATAATCAGAAATAGTGCGGCCTGGTGGCGCACTGTTTCACATCTCTAGTGCCAGTATCAGTTAATCTTCCGTGGGGGACAGAAATAATCAGAAATAGTGCGGCCTGGTGGCGCACTGTTTCACATCTCTAGTGCCAGTATCAGTTAATCTTCCGTGGGGGACAGAAATAATCAGAAATAGTGCGGCCTGGTGGCGCACTGTTTCACATCTCTAGTGCCAGTATCAGTTAATCTTCCGTGGGGGACAGAAATAATCAGAAATAGTGCGGCCTGGTGGCGCACTGTTTCACATCTCTAGTGCCAGTATCAGTTAATCTTCCGTGGGGGACAGAAATAATCAGAAATAGTGCGGCCTGGTGGCGCACTGTTTCACATCTCTAGTGCCAGTATCAGTTAATCTTCCGTGGGGGACAGAAATAATCAGAAATAGTGCGGCCTGGTGGCGCACTGTTTCACATCTCTAGTGCCAGTATCAGTTAATCTTCCGTGGGGGACAGAAATAATCAGAAATAGTGCGGCCTGGTGGCGCACTGTTTCACATCTCTAGTGCCAGTATCAGTTAATCTTCCGTGGGGGACAGAAATAATCAGAAATAGTGCGGCCTGGTGGCGCACTGTTTCACATCTCTAGTGCCAGTATCAGTTAATCTTCCGTGGGGGACAGAAATAATCAGAAATAGTGCGGCCTGGTGGCGCACTGTTTCACATCTCTAGTGCCAGTATCAGTTAATCTTCCGTGGGGGACAGAAATAATCAGAAATAGTGCGGCCTGGTGGCGCACTGTTTCACATCTCTAGTGCCAGTATCAGTTAATCTTCCGTGGGGGACAGAAATAATCAGAAATAGTGCGGCCTGGTGGCGCACTGTTTCACATCTCTAGTGCCAGTATCAGTTAATCTTCCGTGGGGGACAGAAATAATCAGAAATAGTGCGGCCTGGTGGCGCACTGTTTCACATCTCTAGTGCCAGTATCAGTTAATCTTCCGTGGGGGACAGAAATAATCAGAAATAGTGCGGCCTGGTGGCGCACTGTTTCACATCTCTAGTGCCAGTATCAGTTAATCTTCCGTGGGGGACAGAAATAATCAGAAATAGTGCGGCCTGGTGGCGCACTGTTTCACATCTCTAGTGCCAGTATCAGTTAATCTTCCGTGGGGGACAGAAATAATCAGAAATAGTGCGGCCTGGTGGCGCACTGTTTCACATCTCTAGTGCCAGTATCAGTTAATCTTCCGTGGGGGACAGAAATAATCAGAAATAGTGCGGCCTGGTGGCGCACTGTTTCACATCTCTAGTGCCAGTATCAGTTAATCTTCCGTGGGGGACAGAAATAATCAGAAATAGTGCGGCCTGGTGGCGCACTGTTTCACATCTCTAGTGCCAGTATCAGTTAATCTTCCGTGGGGGACAGAAATAATCAGAAATAGTGCGGCCTGGTGGCGCACTGTTTCACATCTCTAGTGCCAGTATCAGTTAATCTTCCGTGGGGGACAGAAATAATCAGAAATAGTGCGGCCTGGTGGCGCACTGTTTCACATCTCTAGTGCCAGTATCAGTTAATCTTCCGTGGGGGACAGAAATAATCAGAAATAGTGCGGCCTGGTGGCGCACTGTTTCACATCTCTAGTGCCAGTATCAGTTAATCTTCCGTGGGGGACAGAAATAATCAGAAATAGTGCGGCCTGGTGGCGCACTGTTTCACATCTCTAGTGCCAGTATCAGTTAATCTTCCGTGGGGGACAGAAATAATCAGAAATAGTGCGGCCTGGTGGCGCACTGTTTCACATCTCTAGTGCCAGTATCAGTTAATCTTCCGTGGGGGACAGAAATAATCAGAAATAGTGCGGCCTGGTGGCGCACTGTTTCACATCTCTAGTGCCAGTATCAGTTAATCTTCCGTGGGGGACAGAAATAATCAGAAATAGTGCGGCCTGGTGGCGCACTGGAGAGTGCGCCGCTTGGGAGCGCGGCGGCGCTCCTGCCGAGGGTTCGGACCGGTTCCCGCTCACTGGCTGAGCGCGGTGTGGGCGCGACACCGAGGGTTGCGATCCCGATACCGGTCAGTAAAAAAGACAAAAAAAAAGAAAAAGGGGAAAAGATATACACGTATTTGCATATGTGTATAAATACATAAAATGTCTTGGGCTGATAACAAGAAACTGGTTGGCTGGAGATAGAGGTGGAAAGGAGTCTTCACTTTATACCCTTTTAGAGCCACTTGAATATCTTATTTCAAAAATGAGTATAATTATTCATTTAAAAAGAAATTTTGCAATAATTTAAGTCAAAGCCTAATGTGAGGCAGCAGGAATGAGACAGATCTGTTCATTATGAAAGCGTAAATGTTTGAAACTGAGAGCTGTCCATCACATAAGCATGCAGGAGCTAGCTAAGACCTAAAAGGAGCAAGGGGACACCCAATTCCATTCCCATCCCACCCGCTTAGTAGCCAAAAGACAAGTTAAGGGGGTGGGATGGGAGTCGAATTGGTTATCAACCCTTCCTCTTTCAGGTCTTAACTAGCTCCTCCCATACTTTTCTTAAATTGTTTGAGCAACCCAGGGGAATTTAATGGGTAAGATTATCTGGAAGAGAAAGGTTGGTTACTTCACCCTTTCTTGTCCATATTTATACATCCCGCACTCCTACCGAGTATGTGAAAACCGGAGAAATTTATATGGCTCTAAATGCCTTAGGACAGGACTTGTTGCATTCGATCCTACTCCACCTCGTCCCACCTTCCACTGAGGGAATGGAGCAAGGCCTCCGACCAAGGCCAGGGACCAAGGTCAAGGCTCACTCTAGGAGTGCAGCGTTCCCACCCAGGTCAGGCTTTTCTACTCCTGCTCCTTCCCTTCCTTCTTTTTCCAAACCCCATACATTTTCTTCCTGTCTCGGGTCCACCCCCGACTTCACTAGTGGCAGAGGCTGCGGTCGTCCTCAAGCGGCCGGCGGCGAGGATTTCTTTGTCTCTTAGTCTGTCCTGGGCTCGGTGGGTGCCGGGGTTGCAATTACAGACTCTCAGGTCCAGCCTGGCCCTGCGCGCCGCAAGACCCGGCAGTCTGGCCTAAAAGGCAGGATCCAGCGCTCGGGAGCGAGAGCCAGGCCGGGGCGCCCGCACACCCGCGGACCCGGTGGAGGCCGCGTGGGCGTCAATCTCGGTTCTCCACACTGCGATTCCCATAAGGCCCTACAGCGTCCCTTGCGCCGCGGAAGACGCCCTAGCGCTGCGCCGGGCTCTAAGCGCTGCGGGACTGGCCGCGGTGCATTGTGGAACGCAGCGTCTCATTGAAAACCTCGGGCACTAACTCCGGACCAAGCTCACGTGCTCACTTTGTGCACTGGGGAACAGTGGGGGTGGGGTGGGGGCTGTCCCCGAAGAGCGGCTACAAGATTTCGTCATAAAACCGCGACCAGACGGGCGGCGCCATCTTCGAACTTGGACTTCCGGAAGGACTTTGGTGAGGGTGAGTGTACCGCAGCGACCAAGCTCACGTGCTCACTTTGTGCACTGGGGAACAGTGGGGGTGGGGTGGGGGCTGTCCCGGAAGAGCGGCTACAAGATTTCGTCATAAATCCGCGACCAGACGGGCGGCGCCATCTTCGAACTTGGACTTCCGGAAGGACTTTGGTGAGGGTGAGTGTACCGCAGCTGGGAGTGCGGGGGGCCCCACGGTCACTCCTCCCCCTTCTTTTGCCGTAGCTCTAAGATCTCGGGAACCAGCTCCGGCCCCGCTCTTCCCCGCGCGCACAGCAGCGCGCCCTCCAGCCTCTGCGCTCCGACACAGAACCGTCATGCTCTCCACCTCCTTCCCACTGCGGCCACCGTGCATCCCCCAACTCTGCGAGCCGCCGGCCTTGCCCTCTTCCCTCACGCGGTGTCCGTAACTCGGCAGCCTGTGTCCTGGCCTCGGCGCTGCTTACGTTGGGCTCCTCGGGCTCGTCCTCAGTGTTAGGCTCGCCCCCCGCACGGACTAGTGGCGAGGGCAGCCCCCACGGCTAGGACTGAGGAAGGGCAGGCGGTGGCCCCTACGTTGGCTGCAGGTCAATCTCTTTCAACTGTGTCCCGACCTCTTCCCCGAGATGGCTCTTCTAACCCTTGGGGTTGTGCCCCGCGCGCGCTGCAACCCCATTGGCGCAGCCCAGGGCCAGTTATTTTTTCCTGTCTCGTCTTTTTATCCCGCGGCAAGTTGGGTAAGACAGAGGTGGCGACTTCAGCCCCACGGGAGGTGGAGGTAACTCACTTTGTTGGAGAGATGTAGGGTATGGCCAAACCTCTTCGCCCTGTATATCGTCAAACACACTCTTTTTTAGGTGACTGGCCGAACCCTTGACCTTGGTATTATCAGTACCACGTTCTAATCAACTGAGCCAAGCGGCCAGCCCTATTCTTTTTTTCCCCTCCCTCCGCGGCTGGCAGGTTCGGGGATCCGAACCCTTGACCTTGGTGTTACCAACACGGTGCTCTAATCAGCTGAGCTAACCGGCCAGCCCTCCTATCTTTTTATCAACTGTATTGTTATTTTCTCAATAGTTTTCTTTATTGATTATTTCCAAAGTTTAAATGCGTTAGTCGCGATTTAAGCAATATGGATAAAACCATGGGTTTTATGGGCTATAGTTTTTTATGCAAGTTGAACTAAAAACACAGTCAAATAAAAATGTTAACTTTTGTACCAACAAAATCATCTTCCGGATCACCAGTTTTACCACAGAAACACTTGAGGAAACAATGTATTAAACCAAGTAGTGTTTTTAATTCCATATTTGAGGTGCAGTTGTCTCATTTTTACCCCTTGGCTGGAAGGTCAGGCTGGCAGCCTGGAGCAGCAAGGGAACCAAACAGGTTGGGGTGCAAATTTAAGATTTTATAAACACAAGTTTGAATTTACTAAACGTTCCTTCCTTTACTGTGTGTCCAAACTTCGTATTATAAAGTCATAAATGGAAATTAACCACCACACTCTGCTGCTGCCTTCCATGAAAAGTGAATCCTTAAAGGGATTTTTGTTCCTTGAGGTTAAACAGAGATTAAAGGTTAGTTTAACAGAGCTTAAAGGTTAATTATTGCATTTACCAGGTACCAGGTCTGGATACAATAGTGAATCAGGCAAGATCCCTATCTTATGAAACTTTCAGGGAAGATAAATACTAAACAAGTAAATATCCAAATCTCCTCTACGTGGAAATTCCAGATGAACTAGAGGGCTACATGTATGTAATATCCAAAACTAGAAAAATGATTAGGAGAAAGTAAGAGAGACTATGTTTATATCAGTGGGATAGGAATGACTTTTTTTTAAAGACAGAAAGCATGAAACTTTAGTGAGAAACATTATAAACAAAGTTAAAGTAGATGCAAAAAGAAAATATTTGCAACATATGAGAGGTCTTCAAAAAGTTCATGGAAAGATCCATGTTATCTTTCAATTCTATTTTTCCATGAACTTTTTGAAGTATTCCTGTAAATAACACAACTCCCACAAATTAATAAGGAAAAGACAACCCTATAGAAATACAGGCAAACTATATATACAGGCAATCCGTAAAAGACATATTGATGTCCAACATATAGAAAGAAGTTGCTAGCCTCAGTTATCAGGACAATGCAAATACATACAATAGGGAAGAATTTTTTTTTCTGCTGGCTGGTACAGGGATTGAACCCAGAACCTTGGTGCTATTAGCACCACACTCTAACCAACTTGAGCTAACTGGCCAGCTCAGAATTCCTTCACCCATCAACTTGGTAAAAATTAAAAACATTGGCAAGGGTGTGGTAAAATGGGTACAGGTAGTGGGAGTATAAATAGGTTTGGATTTTTGGTGAGGTATTTGGCAGTATCTATCAAATTTTGACTGACAACATCTAGGTCAAGGGTTCTGACTCCCATGCTGGCCAGCGGTAAAATGAAATTAAATAAAAATAAATCAATTTTGAAATATGCATACTCTTCAACCCTGTACAATAATACAACTTCCAGGTCATTATTGTAGAAAAATAGTTTCTTATTAATGAAGAGATCTGTCCCAGAATATTTATTGCAGTATTGTTTGCAATAGTATTGTAACCCGATTGTCCACTAAATGGGGAATATCTAAATAAACTTTAATCGGGCCGGCCCGTGGCTCACTCGGTAGAGTGCGGTGCTGATAACACCAAGGCCATGGGTTCGGATCCCATAGAGGGATGGCAGGTTCGCTCACTGGGTGAGCGTGGTGCTGACAACACCAAGTCAAGGGTTGAGATCCCCTTACCGGTCATCTTTTAAAAAAAATAAAAAATAAAAAAAAATAAAAAAATAAAATAAATAAACTTTAATTCTATGGAACACCATACAGCAATTAAGAAGAATGAGATTGGGTTGGCCAGTTAGCTCAGTTGATTAGAGCATGGTGTTGATAACACCAAGGTCCAGGGTTTGATTCTAACCAGCCAGCCACCAAAAAGAAAAAAAAAAAAAAGAATGAGATAAATGTATGTGTACTGATATAGAAAATCTTTAAGACATATAGAGAGGGGCTGGCTGGTTAGCTCACATGGGAGAGCGTGGTGCTGGTGACACCAAGGTCAAGGGTTCAGATCTCCATATAGGCCAGCCACCAAAAAAAAAGACATATAGAAGTTCTTTTAACAGATCTCCATTTAACTAGCTCCCTATGCTAACTGACATTCCCTGTTTCCTCTATAAATGCTTGAAGCTTGTAGACTTTTCTCCTATAGCCCTGACAATCTGAGCAGAGTGGTCATCCAATTGAGTTGAATGCTTACCAAGAGTCATTTATATGTTCCCACTTTCTTTTAATGTCAGTTTCTTTATATAAATGTTATATATTTAAATTTTAAAGAAATTTTAGTATGAAAGAGGTATTGTGGGCTGGCCCAGTGGCTCACTCGGGAGAGTGCGGTGCTGATAACACCAAGGCCCCGGGTTCGGATCCCATATAGGGATGGCCGGTTCGCTCACTGGCTGAGCGTGGTGCTGACAACACCAAGTCAAGGGTTAAGATCCCCTTACCGGTTATCTTTTTAAAAAAAAAAGAGGTATTGTTTCTATTAAAACTAGGTTGAAACATGATGGATACATAGGTATTTGTTTTGTCGCTATTCTTTATATTCTACACATTTGTATGTATTTTGTATCAACTAAAAGTTTTGTAAAAACATTTCTAAAAAAGAAAGCAAACTAAATTGAATGCTTTGGAAAGACAAAAGAGGTGAGTTTGCACACAAACCTGCCAAGTATGTCTGAGTGAGAAAACTGTAAAAGATTAAGAAAAATGTGTAAAACTCTGGAACGTTAATGCATTTGAGTTGCTTCTCTTTAAAAGAGTGTTTCAAGAAAGGAGTGGTAAGTAGTATCAGTGCCACTGAGCAGTCAAGTTAAATGAAGTAGAGAAGTGCCCACTGGATTAATGAAATCAGTGATCATGGATTATTTTAGTCCTGTAGTGAGTTGGGGGACAATATACTAGTTAGGATGAAGGAGGGAAATTAAAATATCAGGGGCAGACAACTCTTTCAAAAGTTGACTGTGAGAGGGAGGAGGAGGATATTAGTTGGAGGAGGTATATGGTTGAAGGATAGTTGCATGTGTTAAGATGAGAATCATAAACATATTTAAATACTCTTTGGAAGGAGCCAGTGGAAAGGAAAAGGATAATCAATAACTCAAGTTTCCTTAGGAGGTGGGGGAATTGGTCAGGAACCCAAGTAGAAGGTTTGGTCTTAGAAGGGGATGAAGGGTTCAGACACTGAGTGTTAGCTTACTTGACAAGAAATTGAAGTATTTCCCATTTAATGACTTTGGAGTGTGTTTTGGAAATCAGAAGCAAAGTCATTTACAGAGAATGAGGGGATCAGTGATTGAAGGAGAGAGCGTGTGGGAGTTGACTAGAGAGACATTGGGATTGCCAGTGCTTGGCAGTTTAGGCGCACATATGGAGAAGATGGATGGTTGTACTTATCCAGGGTTGGAATTTTGCCAGGCCTATGGGAGGAAAAAACAGGAAGTCAGAATATCAACAAGAATCTGATTGACAGGAAGAAATCTAAACTAGATATGAAAAGTTAAAAAACAAAAACCACTAGATAGGATGTGGCTCACATAGGGAGAAAGTGGAGAGATCAAGAGATAATGGATATGGTTGAAGAGTAGATATAGTAATTGTAGTAGTTGAGCAATCTCACTGTAATAATAGGAGATTATGATCAATAGTGGTCTAGAAGTGGCATTGGAGAGGAATTGAGAAGAGACTGATCCCACTTTCTACCCTGAGGTAAGTGAGATGTGAGAGAATGAGCAACCTCCACTTGAGAGCCTAAAAAGTTAGAAATTTAATATCCTGGAATTTTTTGCATCCAAGATTCTGAATATGGTTTAGGTTTTGCAAATCAAATGTGCCATCAGAGAATTCAAATTTGCACCTGAGTTTAGAGAGGAGAGAGTCAGGCCAGAAGGCCTGCATTTTGTTGGTGCAGATTATGGCAGCAGTATGGTTGAAGGCCTCGCCGTTTAGTAAGGTCACTTCTGATCATTACAGAGGCAACTTGTTTATGGAGCTATCAGCTGTAGTAGGGGCTTTTTGATTCAGCAAGTGGGCCTCCTAGAAGAGGCCATATGGTTCTTGAACCAGCAACTTCCCAATTTGACAAGCATTTGTTCCTAAACTGTTTTTTCCCCCAACCCTCCCAATAATCCTGTATGCAAGTGGTTTTCAAACTTGAGTGTGCTTCAGAATCCCTTGAAGGGCTTCTTAAAACATAGTGCTGGCCCCATCCAGAGTTTCTGATTCAGTAGGTCTGGAGTATGAGTGGAAATTTCCATTTTAATAAATTTGCAGGTGATCCTGATGTTGCTGTTTCTGGGATAATACTTTGAGAACCACTGATGTGAACCATTTAATACCCTGTAATGAATAGAGAGGATCCTGTTCTATGCAACTGAATCTTGGCCAACATAGAAGTCCATCATTATTTTATTCACATCTTTTCTGTCCTTGTCTACTTGATTTGTCAGTGATTTAAAGAAGTTGTTGTTCTTGTATTTCCTGAAGATTTTGCTTATATATTTTGATACTGTGTTATTTGATGCTAAAGGTTCATGACATTTATATTTTTATATGATTTGAAGTTTTATTCATTATAAAGTACTCCTTTTTTTTGGTCCTATTTAATGTTTTTCCCCTAAATTTAGCTTTGCTATTACCAACAAATGCTATTACCATTTGCTCTCTATATATGTATTTTTTTGGTGGCTGGCCAGTGGGGGTATCCGAACCCTTGACCTTGATTTTTTAATACGACCCACTAACCAAATAACTGGCCAGTCCTGCCCTGTATTATTTTAACTCATCTTTTTACTTTCAGCTTTTTGAGTTCCTTTGTTTTAGTTGTCTCTTTAAAAGCATATAGTTATTTGGCTTTTTATTTTTATTTATTTTTATTTTTTATTTTTATTTTTTTTTAAAGATGACCGGTAAGGGGATCTTAACCCTTGACTTGGTGTTGTCAGCACCACGCTCAGCCAGTGAGCAAACCGGCCATCCCTGTATGGGATCCGAACCCGGGGCCTTGGTGTTATCAGCACTGCACTCTACCGAGTGAGCCACGGGCCGGCCCGTTATTTGGCTTTTTAAATCAATCTGAATTTTCATTCATTCTTTTTTTTTAAAGATGACCAGTAAGGAGATCTTAACCCTTGACTTGATGGTGTCAGCACCACGCTCTCCCAAATGAGCTAACCAGCCATCCCTATGTAGGATCCGAACCCATGGCCTTGGTGTTATCAGCACCGTACTCTCCCAAGTGAGCCTCGGGCCAGCCCTCATTCTTTATTTTTAATGGATGAATTTATCTGGTATGTTTACTGTTCGGATACGTGTGTGGTTTTCTTTATCTTGTTTCTGTCTTTTTTTTTTTTTCTGTTTATTTTCAATCTTATATAGTGCGGCCTTTTGAAGAAAAACTCTAGGGCCGGCCTAAAAGTAAAGAATTCTCTCCAATCTCTCTCTAAATGTTCCTTTGTCTTCTGGCATCAAGTGTTGCTGAGAATTCACGATAGCCTGATTTTTTTCCCCTTTGTAAGAGACATGTTTCTTCTGCCGAGATGCTTGTAGATGTTATTATCTTTTGAAATTTAGTATCTTCACTAAGATATTTTTTGGTCTTGATAATTCTATTGATTTTGTTTCCCTTTTACACAGTAAGCCTTTTTGATCTATGGACTGAGGGCTTCCTTTATTTCAGGAAAGATTTTATATATTTTTTATTTCAGTAAATTTTCTTCTATTAATTTTTCTCTTTTTGGTGGCTGGCCAGTACAGAGATTTGAACCCTTGACCTTGGTGTTATGACACCACACTCTAACCAATTGAGCTAATCGTGCAGCCCGTTCTGTTAAATTTTTGAAGTTTTTTTTTTCCTTGTTCCCATTTTTCTCCTCTCTTTAGGAATATCAACTGTTCATTTGCTGGCTCCCCTCTATTTACATTGGCACTGTTATATTGCAGCTTGAGGACATGATGTTATATTGTATCCTCAGAACCTGAGTTAGGGAGTTAGCTATTGTTAGTTGATAATGTTTTTTTGTTTTGTTTTGTTTTGTTTGCAGCTGGTACAGGGATCTGAACCCTTGGCCTTGGCGTTATCACACCACATTCTAACCAACTGAGCTAACTGGCCAGCCCTATAGTCTGTTCAGACTGTAGCTTCTTCAAAGGGAGACAGTTGGGAGCTTTTATTTGTATATTTCTTATGATATTTGTATTAGAACACTTTTCCACTGAGGCTGATGAATTCTTTATCCTTAAGGCATATACAGACCTATGGGGAGTTCCTTCCTGGGACTTGAACTATTTCTCCCTTTGTTCACTTATGAGCAGGTTATTCTGGCCAAAAATTGGACTATTGCCGAGCTCTGTGTTGCTTAGTTTTCTGGTTTGGTGGTCAGTGTTTTATCTGTTTCCTTTGGTCCATGGTTGCACAGCTGATTTTCTGGGTTTGAAGAAGATGAAGATTCATGGCAATTTAGTCCATTCTTCAATGTGGAAAAGGTCTCTTAATGTAATAGGATGTTTCTTAATTGTCTCATAGTCTACCTTCCTCCCCGCTTCAGGTGAAGCACTGATGGCAGGGTACCAGAGAACAACTCTTTTACTTATTCTTAAGTAAATCTGTTCCTTGATTAATATTAATAGATATGATGTTAGCTCTATGCATCTCTTCAGTTTGGTCTAAATTTTATGGTATCTGGCAGCTGTTCTTTATAGACTTTTAGGAAGCTGTGGCCCTTCCCTAGATTCATAATAGACAATTTTTTCTTTCTCTTCTTTGTGTGTGTGTGTGTGTGTCATTGGGTTTTAGGGAGAGGAGTTTAATAATTATGCATTTACTGTAATATCCTTACAAGAAAACATATGAGCTTTAAATTAAATTATGTGGGGCCAGCCCGTGGCTCACTTGGGAGAGTGCGGTGCTGATAACACCAAGGCCATGGGTTCGGATCCCTACATAGGGATGGCCGGTTAGCTCACTTGGGAGAGCGTGGTGCTGACAACACCGAGTCAAGGGTTAAGATTCCCGTACGGGTAATCTTTAAAAAAAGAAAAAAAGATAAATAATGTATATAAAGCACTTAGTATAGTGCTTGGCACATAGTAAGCATTTGATAAATGGTAGCTTTATTATTTATTTACTTGTTCTTGTCTGCTCCACCAGAATTTAAGTTCCATGAGGTAGGTACCTTGTCTGTCTTACTTTTTGTCATATTAACAGTTTCTAGAACAGTGCCTGATATATAGAAGATACTTAGTAATAACTGTTGAATGAATGAATGATCAGGGAGTGTGGGTTTCTGGTTGTGGGAATGAGGAGAGAAAAGACAGGAAAGTAGAAAAATCTGAGCCGGTATGAATAGCTTCTGCCTTCTCCTCATTTGTATGTCTCTGTATGCAGGGGCAGCCATTTTGGGGGGTGCTGATGGATACCTGCGGGGTCGGCTATGTTGCCCTGGGGGAGGCCGGCCCCGTGGGGAACATGACTGTGGTAGACTCTCCCGGACAAGAGGTGCTAAACCAGCTTGATGTCGAGGCATCTTCAGAAACAACCAGTGCAGAGGCTTCCATAGAAACATCATTACCTACCCCTTTGCCTGGATATGAGGATTCTCCTGATAAGAGGAGGCTCCATCCAGAGCAAGAAAGCCTCTCCAGACTGGAACAGCAAGGTATGTACCTTGTCCTTTTATGTTTTTATCTCCCATGCATAGCTTAAGATGAAAGAGAGCAGGTTGAGCTAATAGGATCTTACAAACCTGGGTACGATGTAATCTACTCCAAAGAGGTTTGTGCTCTGGTCCCATCTCACAGACCCATATTCTTCTCTACAGATCTTTCTTCAGAGATGTCAAAGATCTCAAAGACTAGGGCCTCAAAGCCTGGCCGGAAGAGAGGTGGTAGGACACGAAAAGGCCCTAAAAGGCCCCAACAGCCTAATCCTGCATCAGCCCCTCTGGTTCCTGGTCTCTTAGAACAGTCCAACCCTCTGTCCACCCCCCTGCCTAAGAAACGAGGTCGAAAGTCCAAGACAGACCTGCTACTGCTGAAGTTGTCAAAAGACCTAGATCAGCCAGAGTCTCCACCGCCAAAGAGGCCCTCTGAGGACTTTGAGACCCCTCCTGGGGAACGACCTCGCCGAAGGGCTGCCCAAGTGTAAGGATTTTGGGGCACAGCTTGGTGGAGGGGGTTGGGGTGAAGGGATTGAGGTGGGGCAGATGTTGGAGAGATGAGAAGATTCTGAT
Organism: Galeopterus variegatus; assembly: GCF_000696425.1. Classification (NCBI taxonomy): domain Eukaryota; kingdom Metazoa; phylum Chordata; class Mammalia; order Dermoptera; family Cynocephalidae; genus Galeopterus; species Galeopterus variegatus. The sequence goes on along the minus strand of NW_007729287.1, from coordinate 16,340 downwards.
GAGGTATCAGGTGAGCAGGGGTGATGTCTGGATTCTGGGGACTTGAGTGATCCTTTAGCTTTTACCACACCAACTTTTATGGTATGTATTGCTAACTTGGTTTATCTAAGTTTCTTTCTGTACTTTGTGCCCTATCACATTTTCCACAAGCTTCTCCCAGGTCTTCATTACTGTTTTGCTGCACAGTATATATGTGCTCTTCCATTCTTTCCACCTTGCCCTCTGTGTTCTTTGACTATGGTTGAATGAAAAGTGCATTGGACTTGGAGTTGGAAGACCTCCAACGTTTGTTATTTGAATCATCTTGGCCAAATCACTTAACTTTTCTGGATTTCTGTTTCTTCATCTATCAAAGGGGAAGGGGAAATTAATAGCTGCTTCACAGGGTTGCTGGAAGAATCTAATAAGATAAGACTCAACCAAGTCTGGAAAAAAGAGCTCTCAGTTCAGTGTTTGTGAGTATGGCTCTGACTCTGCCCTATCCCACAGGGCACTTCTGTATCTTCAGGAACTGGCTGAAGAGCTCTCAACAGCCCTGCCTCCTCCAGTGTCCTGTCCTGAGAGCCCCAAGGTGAGCAGCCCCACCAAACCGAAGAAGAACCAGCAGCAGGCAGTCTGTCAAGGTGGAGAAGAAAAGAATGATACTGCACAGGATCAAGACTTTGTTCTCCAAGTTGAAGCTGAAGATGGGGAAGAAAGCGAGGCCCCGAGTGAGAGTTCGTCTGACCCCGAGCCTGCAGTGCCCCGAAGCACCCCACGAGGATCTACTTCAGGGGTAACCTGAATGGATAAGAAAGTGAATGGGGAAATAGTGGGATTTTTAGGGTGTCAGCAAGATACCAGAAGGATAGCTTTGGCCTGGTAACTGTGATGGCCAAGACAGGTAAAAGAAGAAAGGAACATCTTCAAAAACAGTTGAGATATTAGGCAGGTTGCAGGGGGAGGGGTGTAGTAAACAAGATTATTCATTCATATATCGACTATCTATTCTCTTCTAGGAAATACAAATGTGAATAAGAGAGAGTCCTGCCTCACAAAGTTCACAGTGTAATAAGTGCTATACCAGGACTGAACAAAATGCTTTAGGCATATAGAGGAAGGATGATTAACTGTTTAGGCTTCACAGAGAAGTGATAGATGAGTTGGGTCTTGAAGGGTGAATAGAAGTTTGCTAGAGAGGAAGGTTTTCCCAGAATTTTTTTTTTCTTTTTTTGCAGCTGGCTGGTACGGGGATCTGAACCCATGACCTTGGTGTTACACTCTCCCAAGTGAGCTAACTGGCCAGCTCCCCAGAAATTGATTATGGCTGGAGCAAAGGGCCTGGGGCAAAATTGTAGGGGAGATTAGACTAGAGAGGCTGATAGGAATAAAATTGGTAGGAGCTAACAAAGGTTGTTTTTATTTGTTTGTTTTTTAGTTGTGGTAAAATATACATAACAAAATTTCCATTTTAACCGTTTAAAAATGTACAATTCAGTGGCATTTAGTGCATCCACAGTGTTGTGCAACCATCACCATTATCCATTTCCAGAACTTTTTTCATCATCCCAAACAGAAAACTCTGCATAACAAAGGTTTTTAAGTAGAAAAATAAACATGATAAGTTAAGAAAATAGGTTACCTGCAATTGACAGTTATAAGACAGCTTCAGTTGTTCAGGTGAGAGATAATGAGGCCCTGAAATCAAGAAATAAAGGAAAAGAAGTTGGGGGGACAGGGTCAACAGATATATGAGAGAATTAACAGGACATGATACTGGCCAGCTGCCAAAAAAACGAATAACAAAACAAAAAAACAGGATGTGAGAGTCGAGAGATAATGAGGCCCTGAAATCAAGAAATAAAGGAAAAGAAGTTGGGGGGACAGGGTCAAGAGATATATGAGAGAATTAACAGGACATGATACTGGCCAGCTGCCAAAAAACGAATAACAAAACAAAAAACCAGGATGTGAGAGTTGAAGGAAAGGAAGAAGTTGAATGGAAGTTTCCGACTTAGATGGTGGCATCATGCATTGAACTGGAGAACATGGGAAGAGCAGGGGATGTGGGAGGGGGTGAAGGTAGGCAGGGGAGAGGATGAGTTTATTTTCTGACATGTTAAGTTGGAGGTGCCTGTGGGGCACATGCCATCCTGCTGGAGACATCTAGTTGCCAGTTGCATGTATAGAACTAGTGCCTTTTTTTGCCTTGGCTGCAACATTTAAAGGAGGGCTGAAACCCTCAGTAAACAAGATAAATAATATTTTGATGCAACATTTTAAAAAATCAATATTAAAGCAACACATTCATAATGAACAAAATATCAAAATTTTAAATAAAGACAGGAACTTTACGGATTTTTTTAAAAACTGATTACTGATGTTTCCTTTTGCTTCAGGCTCTAGTATGGCTTGACATGATACTGTATATATCTACAATTTGTAGAGGAGTTGAGTCTGAGTCAATTTTGTGTGTCCTTAGATGTGAACTTGATAATCAGTCATAAAGATGGTAGTCCAAGCCCTGGGATCTGGGATGAGATTACCAGGAGTATGTGTATTCAGGGACAAGATGACAACAGAGGGACTCTGGGGAAATACCATCATCAACCAGACCTATCAGAGAAGAGAGAGCCTGCGGAAGAGTTTTACGGAGGTGGGAGGAATATGGAGAGACTATCCCAGAGGGCAAGAGTTTCAAGATACTTACAGGAGTCCTCTGAATCAAATGCTATGGAGCTTTTGAGGAAGATGAACAGAAAATAGATATGGATTTTACACTTTTGATGCAGGAGTAGGAGCTGGAGGAGAAGTCATTGTGTTTAAAACACAAGTCTTTTAAGATGCTGATAGGGCAGTAATTGAAGGGGAAGTAATCCCAAGGAAAGTAAAAGCTGGGAAGGAAAGCCATCTCCTGGAACTTTCTCCAGCCTATAAAATTCTCTCCCTTATATTTTCTTCAATTTGATCCTCAGAAGCAGAAGCCACACTGCCGGGGAGTGGCTCCCAATGGCTTATCAAATCACATCATGGCTCCTGTTTGGAAGTGCCTCCATCTCACCAAGGACCTGTGAGACTTGGGGACTTGGGGCAGGGGATGAAGGGGCAGTGGAGGAGTGCAAGGATGATCTAGAAGTGGGGCCATGGGAAAGAGAGAAGTGCTCACAGACAGAACACCATGATGACATTTATTACTAACGGACTGTTCCAAAGGCATGAGCTCTAGAGCTCTCTAAAATTAAATAAAATGAAGAGTTCAGTTTCTCAGCTGCACTAGCCGTGTTTCAAGTGCCCAGTTACCACTTGTAGCTGGTGACCAGCATATTGGACAGCGTTGATAAGAGATCGTTTCCATCCTTGTAGAAAGTTTTATTGGACAGTGCTGCTCTAGAATCTCTCTCCTTCATTGATGCTTCCTTTGTTTCTCCAGCCGAGAACAGAAACATTCATACTGGGAGTTTGCTGAATGGATTCCTTTAGCCTGGAAGTGGCACTTGTTATCCGAACTGTAAGTTGAAGCAACATTTCTGAAACCTAGGAGGGGGTGACAATGGAGATAAAAGGGTGACAGAAGCCTCTAGATGTATGTGGGAATCCTGAGATGGATGAAACTCTTCAAAATTCAGGCTGCCCCCTCTTCCTTCCCGCAGTGAGGCAGCTCCCTACCTGCCCCAAGAAGAGAAGTCTCCACTGTTTTCTGTACAGCGTGAAGGGCTTCCTGAAGATGGCACACTCTACCGAATAAACAGGTGAAGATTGCATCTCTTCCCTTTTTTCTGATTCTGGGAGACTAAAATAGGAAAAATGAATGTTGAAAAGGAAGACAGATTAGCTCTGTCCTTCCCCTGATGCTGGTCCACTTGGTTCTAGGGATAGGAATCCTGGCCAGAGCTGGTCACCATTCTCTAATTTGCAGTGCTAATCACTGCCAGCCGGACTCCAGGAAGCTAGGGGGGTTTAGGGTCAAACCAGTTTAAAAGGTCACATATACTTGGGTAGACCTGGACAAACTAGCCCTAGAAAGATCACTGTAGTAAACCAGATTGAACAGCTTATCATCTTTGAAGATGAACTGGAGCTAGACAGACATTGGGAAGTAAAGGAGAAAGATACAAGTAGTGGCCAAGGACTATTCTTACCTGTAAACTGTTCTTAACATTCAGGCCCTTGCTTAAGCCAGTTCCTACTAGCTCCAGGTGGAGCTCCCATTCCGTTCTTGTAACCTTTTATTAACTCCTTTCTTCTCATCTTTGACTTCTCTCTAGATTTAGCTCAATCACAGCACATCCAGAGCGTTGGGATGTGTCCTTCTTCACTGGGGGACCAGTCTGGGCTCTGGACTGGTGCCCAGTGCCAGAGGGGGCAGGAGCCTCACAGTATGTGGCCCTTTTCTCCAGCCCTGACATGAATGAGACCCACTCACTGAGCCAGCTTCATTCGGGCCCTGGGCTGCTCCAGCTTTGGGGCCTTGGGACCTTGCAGCATGAAAGCTGGTGAGGTGGGGCTGGGACATTGCCATGGGAGGGTGGCTGAGGGAGAGAGAGGCATGGGGGCTGGGCAGGATAGGAAGAAGGGCTTGGATTGGGCTGAGATAAGGGGAACATAGCTTTGGAAGCCCTTGGCCTCTCCTTCCTACCCACTGTCCCCGCATGCTTTCTCTCCCCAGTCCTGGCAACAGGGCTCACTTTGTCTACGGGATTGCTTGTGACCATGGCTGCATCTGGGACCTCAAGTTCTGCCCCAGTGGAGCATGGGAACTTCCAGGCACCCCTCGAAAGGTACTTCCCAGTTGACTGTGGGATGGCCCTGGGAGTTCTCAGAGTCAGAGGAAAGAAGGTTTAGCTTGTAGTGGATGTCCTTTTCCCAGCAACTCCATATCGTATTTTTAGGGACCAGAACATCAAAGGTTTTCTTAGAGGTGACTGAAGGCAGCAAGACTCAGATCTGATCTCACTCTCTAGGCTCCTCTCCTGCCCCGGTTGGGTCTCCTGGCTCTTGCCTGCTCAGATGGGAAGGTGCTGCTGTTCAGTCTACCCCATCCTGAGGCCCTGCTGGCTCAGCAGCCCCCAGGTGAGTAGCACAGCGGGGAGAATAGATTTGCTGTAGCAGTAGCCAGAGCTTAGCAGGGCTTGTCCATCTCCCCTGAGACTCCTCTGGGCTCAATCTGTCTAGTTCAAAGCCTTACTCAGTCACCCCCCAGTGCCCCCATTGTGACTTTACACATTTGTTCTTGAACTCTCTCTCTTCTTCAGTCTTATAACTGCACTCTTTCAGCATATTACCTTTTATCTCCACCCTCTTCTCTATTCTCTTTCTGTGCTCTCAGGCCTTCCCCCTCTTGCTGCCACAGTTAATGGCTGTGTAAAGAGCTACTACTAAAGGCTGAGGCTGACAGATGGGGCTCACCTCTCCTGCCATACTCTCTTGTTCCCCCAAGCCTGCTCTCAGCTTCTCCTCTCCTCACCACTTCACAGACACACACAATCTCTTTATTGTGAAGAGAGGGAGAGAATATAGAGCTAAAGATGAGCAAGAGAAAGGGGACAGGGGAAAGCAGATAAATGTTGAATTTGTTTGCTTTTCAACAGTACTGAGTATCTGAAGAAGAGGGCACCCAAGTTCAGGCCCTGGGAAGTCCTCTATTTGGTGGTCTGTGGAGGAGTGGGTTGAGGAGGGAATAGGAAGTAAGGAAGTGAAGACAGTAAGTATAGATGAGTCTTTCAAGAAGTTTGGCTGTGAAGAAGAACAAATAAATGAGGGTGATGGCTGGGGTAAATAAGGAGTAAAGGAAGGTTTTTTTTTGTTTTTTTTTTTTTCCTTTTTGTCTTTTTTCGTGACCGGCAACGGATCGCAACCCTCAGTACCGGACCGGGACTGGCAACGGGATCGCAACCCTCGGTGTTGCTCCCGCACCTCGCTCAGCCAGTGAGCGGCCGGTCTGTATGTGGGATCCAAACCCTCGGCGGGAGCGCCGCCGTGCTCCCAAGCGGTGCACTGTAGCAGTGCGCCACCGGGCCGGCCCCAAAGGAAGGTTTTTGTATGTTTATTCAGATAGGAGACAGCAGGACATGTTTACATGGGAATATGGGAATGACCCAGTAGGGAGAGAGCAAGTGGATAATGCAGGAGAAAGGAAGGATAACAAATGAGCAAAATTCTGGAAAAGGTGAGGAGGATGAGAAGAGAGCAGAGTGGAGGGATTGGCCATTCTGACAGGAAGAAAGATACCATTAGGTATAACAGAAGGAAAGAAGATGGGGGCAGATAGAGGTAGGTTCATAAATTTGATGGTGAAAAGATAAGGGCTTTCTCAACACAGGATAAGGGAAGGTCATTATCCAAAGGGCAGGTGCTGATCTAAAAGCAAGGCCTGATTAGGAGCTCAGTCCCCTGGATCCACAGTATCAGTTTCTGCTCTTCTTCCCTTACAGATGCAATGAAGCCCGCCATCTATAAGGTGAGTGAGGAACCTGCTACCTTAGCTGAGGTTCCGTCTTCTTTGAGCCTCCTCTTATGGATTCCACAGTTGTGAGTCTCCTTCTACTTCTGAAAAGTGCCCCATCCTGCTGGATTAAACACTGATTTGAGCCTTTGTTCCAAACAGTAGGTATCCCTAACCCTAGTCCCATCTCTTCTATCTCTGCAGGTACAATGTGTGGGAACCCTGCAGGTGGGGTCTATGCAAGCTACAGACCCCTCTGAGTGTGGTCAGTGCCTTAGCCTGGCCTGGATGCCTACCAGGCCCCACCACCACCTGGCTGCTGGATACTATAATGGTAAAAAAAAAAATAAAACATAAGGAGCTATTGTTCTGTAAACTTTTTATATGTGATTGTTTTTTGATGGTTATTTCTAGTTTGGCTCAGTGCTGGGTATTATAATAGCTATAACTATTCAAGCAATGTAAAAAAAAAAAAAAGTACAAAGAAGAAAGAAATCGCTAGAATTTTTCTGCTAAGAAAAAAGAGTGGATGAACATCATTTCATGCAGTTCTGCATGCATATATAAAGATAAAAAGATTAAGTGGTAAGGGGATCTTAACCCTTGACTTGGTGTTGTCAGCACCACACTCTCCCAAGTGAGCTAACTGGCCATCCCTATATAGGGATCTGAATCCATGGCCTTGGTGTTATCAGCACCACACTCTCCCAAGTGAGCCTTAGGCCAGTTCCAATTATACTTTATTTTTATGGAAGAAAAAGACAATGAAGTCAAACCGAAAGATCAGCTAAGCTCCCAATAAATGTTCTTTCACCCCAAGAGGCATTAGCTCCTCAAAGATACTTTAATATTAAAAAGAAAAAAAAAGATTATAAAAAACATGAAGGAGCTAGAGTTATTAGGTTGTTGTTTTTATTTATTTATTTATTTACTTATTTATTTTTTAAAGATGACCGGTAAGAGGATCTTAACCCTTGGCTTGGTGTTGTCAGTACCACGCTCAGCCAGTGAGCGAACCGGCCATCCCTATATAGGATCCGAACCCATGGCCTTGGTGTTATCAGCACCACACTCTCCCAAGTGAGCCACAGGCTGGCCCTGTTTTTGTTTTTAAATGATAGTTTCACTTTAGACATCATCAGTAGCCTTTTTGCAAGGAAGATGAGGAAATTAGCACTTTTATACTTCTTCCCATATTATATTTCTCTCCATCTTCTGTTTTTCTTTTGGTGATATTGTTCTTACATTGTAAAGGTTCATGATACTTGATGCTGTTCTGCTACCTTAATTCCTAAATTTTTTTGATGATTGAGTATCTCTATGAGTCTTCAGATCTCAGTCACCCTCTCCATTGCTGAATTATTTATATTGCTTAGCTATAATTCACTGTCAATAAGTTTTTTCAAGAAAGGTTCATAGGTGCTACATTTCCTGAGTTTATGTATAAAAGGGGTTTTAGCTACAAAGATTTTTCTCAACTATTGTTTTTAAAATTTTTTATTATTCTTTAATTTGTCTTTTATTTTTATCACAGTTATACTTTTGAGTACTTTTCTCTGCAAGCCTTATCTGGGGTGGGCTTGTTCTGGGTCAGCTGAGTTAGTTTCTATTTGTCCATTTGTTTTCTGTTCCTCTGCATTTTGTTGCATTTGGCTTCTTGCCTATTCTCTTTGTCTTAGAGGAGAGTTAGCCAATGTTTTATGTAAAGGTCCAGATAGTAAATAATTTTAGGCTTTGTGGGCTGTTTGGCCATTATTGGAACTACTTAATCCTGCCATTATAATGTAGAAGTAGCCTTAGACATGAGGTAAACAAATGGGTTTGTCTATGTTCCAATAAAATTTTATTTACCAAAACGGGTGGTAGGCTGTATTTGGCCCATAGGCCGTAGTTTGCCAACCCTTGTCCTAGAGGATTTATGCTTTGAAAAAATCCCTTTAGTTTTATTTAGTAGGGAATAGAGGCTATGAGATGCATTCAACCTGTTGTCTTTCAACTTTAGATCTCAGACTAAGCTTTTACATTTTTGCTGATAAGAACTGGGGCTAAAATATCAGGTTGAGTCTTTAAACCATGGAGGGAGTGTTAGGTAGATAGTCATGATCCCCACATTTTTACAGTGGTTCAGACCTAAGGTTAGAAGACAAAGGTCCTAGGAGCTCAGAGAAAGAAATTAGAGCAAGAGATAATCTGCCTTTAATGCCTACACATCCTGTCCCTACTACTTCAGGCATGGTGGTTTTCTGGAATCTTCCCACTAACTCACCCCTGCAGCGGATACGGCTCTCTGATGGCTCTTTAAAGCTCTACCCCTTCCAGTGTTTCCTAGCCCATGACCAGGCTGTGCGTACCCTTCAATGGTGCAAAGCTAACAGGTATAGTATAGAGATGTGTGGAGGGGGAAGGTGAAGACTGGGACAGACTGACTCTTCCAGATTTGTTCAGATTTGATCTTCTCCCATCTTTTCACAGTCATTTTCTAGTCTCTGCGGGTAGCGACCGCAAAATCAAATTCTGGGACCTTCGACGGCCTTACGAACCAATAAATTCTATCAAGCGCTTCTTGAGTACAGAACTGGCCTGGCTGCTCCCCTACAATGGTGTCACTGTGGCTCAGGACAACTGCTATGCCTCGTATGGCAAGATGGAGATAGGAGAAACTCTGGGGGTGGTCCCTAAGGGTTGGGGTGCAAAGAGTACCAGATTGTCATGGGGAGAGGAGGGTTGAGTTGGTTTACTGAGATAGCTTGAACTGGGGAGAAGAAATGAATCTAATCCTAGAAAAAGGAAAGTTTTATTTCTCTTTCTCTTACAGTTATGGACTCTGTGGAATTCATTATATTGATGCTGGTTACCTTGGTTTTAAGGCCTACTTCACTGCTCCTCGAAAAGGCACTGTCTGGGTGAGCTCCCTCTCTTCTACAGTCTTCATTACACAGGCAAATGGTTCATTTTTCACTAGAGGTGCTCAGGGAGAGGTAGTAGTTTTGGGTGGAAGGAGAAGATAAGTATGTGGTAGCTGTATCAGGGAAATGGAAGATGATGATCATTTTTGTTTGTGTCTCTTTCCCTCAGACTGTGCAGTCCTTACCAGTTCACAGAACTGAATGAATATAAGAGTGAATGAATGAAATCTGTCTCTTCCTATTAGAGTCTTTCAGGATCTGACTGGCTTGGGACAATAGCCGCAGGAGATATATCTGGGGAGCTCATTGCAGCTATATTGCCTGATATGGCACTGAACCCAATAAACGTCAAGCGACCTGTAGAGCGAAGATTCGTACGTATATGAACGTCTAACAGCAGCACCATCTGTTGGATCCTAATCCACATGCCCTTCCAGCTCCTGGTAGAGTACAAATTAGTGCTAGGTCTCCCACCCCTGATATTATCCCTGAGAATCTTAGCACAGAGTTGTATTTAATCTTCCCTTCCCTATTGCATCTGAGCATATATTTAAACATAGTACTTTCTTCCATCTTTAAGTGTTTCCTGTCCCAAATCAGTTTCCTCTCTCTTTGCTTTTATTCTGTCTTCAGTAGTATAGAGCTTAATTTCATGGTCTCCTTTTAGCCTATATATAAAGCAGATCTGATGCCATATCAGGATAGTCCTGAAGGTCAAGACCACTCTTCTGCTTCATCTGGGGCCCCCAACCCTCCCAAGGCTCGAACTTATGCTGAAACTGTCAGCCATCACTACTTGCTCTTTCAAGACACAGATTTGGTAAGTTGAAGCCAGGCATGGTGTTAGAAAAGGTAGCAAATTTGAGTCCTTGCTTAGTAAGGCATCCTAAGGAGTTCCAGAACAAAGATGCAAAACTAAGGGACCACTCACTTTCTCTCTCCTATTCCACTTCCTTTCCCCAGGGTTCATTCCACGATCTGCTCCATAGAGAACCAATGCTACGCATGCAGGAGGGAGAGGGGCACACCCAGCTCTGTCTGGACAGGCTGCAGCTTGAGGCTATTCATAAGGCAAGAATCTTCTCTCTTCTTCACCTTCCATTCTCATTTTCTTCCAACTCTGGGCCTGTGACCAATGAATTAGGAGATGAAAAGGTAACACAGATGGCTAAGAAGGGAAAGCGGCTCTGGCATGCTCCTCCAGAGCATGACAGACATGCCTCATTCACTGGCTTCTCATTCCTACTTCTTTCACCCCATCATGGTCCTATCCTTTCAGATTGTGACCCATGTTTTTGCTCATACAGCTAGGAGTTGCCCTAAAGCACCACCCATGAGCATCTCTCTTTTGTTTTCTGTTCTCTTCACAGGTACGTTTCAGCCCAAACCTGGACTCCTATGGATGGCTGGTATCTGGGGGGCAGTCAGGGCTCGTTCGGATCCATTTTGTTCGTGGACTCACCTCCCCACTGGGCCACCGTATGCAGCTTGAAAGCCGAGCCCACTTCAGTGCTATGTTCCAATCATCCCTCCCCTCTAGAGGGCCTGGTTTCCCTCCCACCAGCCATCGCCTTCTGCCCAGTCCCTAGCCTTTGTCCACACAGGACCCTTGGAATGAAGTCTGCCAAGAACACATGGCCCTCAATGCACAGAGCCATAGGAACTGGGGCTTTCTGGACAGTGATGCTGCCAGGCATTGACCTTTAGGCCTGCCTCCTTAGATCCCTCTTCTTCCACAGACTTCTTTGATCATAGCCCCCTGCGGGCAGGGGGGCTCTCCCTCCACAAACTCTCAAGGCTCCTCAGCCTAAAACTATGGCTCACAAGAAACACTCAGGCCTGACCTAGGCTTGGGAGTCAATTTGCTCATATTGAGCATATTGTGAAGTGGGTAAAGCTAAGTAAAGGTACTGGGTGTTTTTGAGACCACTTGTGAGTGGGTGTTTGGAGAACTGGGAAGGGTATCTGCATGAACGCTCCTCTCTGACTATATTCCAGGATCCAATGTTACTGCCTTCCCAAACTTCCTCTTTAGAGTAACCAACACACAGGCCCAAGAGGAGTGATAGTAATTTGTTGGACTGAAGCTGCTTATAGTACTTCTTTAGCTGAGGAACACCACAAACACCCTACCAATAGAACAGTGACTCAGATCTTACTTGCTCCTGCTTATGAAATATTCCCAATCATTGGTCATTTGACCCTACTTGAACCCTCCTAGACAGCTGTTTTAAAAATTCTTCCTTTATATCAAGTCAAAGAGTGTATCTCCATAAATTTTACTCATGGGTGATAGGAAATCTACTCATTCTTCCCTGTGATTGCCCTTTTAAGTATTTAACAATAGCTATCATGTATTTCCCCAGTCTTTTCTTCTCTAGATTAAATATCTTCAGTTACTTCAACCATTCTTTTACATGTTATGATTTTTGATCCTTCATGATACTATCACATTGTTGATTTATAAAACATGTTTAGTTACTCTATTTAAACTATGTATAGGAGGTGTTTAGAACCCAAATACAGTAAATATATTGTTATATCTCATCTTCTTAGAGCCCTCTTGTGGGATGCTGCAGACTTCACAGTGGCTACAACACTGCCTCCTAAGCAAGGACAGACCCCAGCAATGAGAAACAGGCAAACCATAGTCTTGGAACGCATAGCAGTACAGGCTGGGGTTTGGAGGGAAGTAGTCAGATGACCCCAGGAAGAAGAAGAAGAAAAAAAAAAAAGGCAGCCAGCTCCTATTGGAAGAAGTGGAGATTTAGTGTCTACCTGCAACAAAACCCTCTGGCACCCTAGGCTGATGGGCCAAATATCTGGGAACAACTTTCTGTCTTTCTAGTATAGGGAATTTATCATATATCAGAAAATCTCCTTTAAGAAGAAGGGAAACAAGTAGTTCAATCCCCTTCTCATACAGAAGAGGAAAGAAACCTGGAGAAAACCCAAGTTCATTAGTGACAGAGGGACCATGACATACATCAATACAAAGGAGCCAAATGTTGTGCCACCCTATTGTGATCCAGCTCAGGTTATGCCAGTTTTTTAAACTAACCGTGCCTTCCATTGCAGAAAAGCTTTGCTCATTCTACACAGCAGCCCCTTGATACTGCACAGGAGCCCCCTTTCTACTTTCAGTCGTAGAAAAGAAGGGACCTGGGGACTCTTTAACTGTTGAAGCTGTAGGTTGGTGCTGGCAGCCCTGCTCTTGCTGCCATCCCTAGACTCATCCCTAGTCTCAACTTCCAAAACAAAATCAGGATGATGCTTTCATCAGCTCTTGCTCTTTTTCTCTACCAGAAACCTTTTTCTCCACCAGAAAACTTTTTCTCCTGTCACTCCCCTTCCAACCCTCCTTCCCAACAGATACACTTTATACTTTCCATTAGTTCTTGCACTTTTCTACTTTTGTGCCTTTCTCACACTGTTCCCTTCTCCAGGAATATCTTTTCCCACCATCTCCACCTAAATCCTATTCATCCTTCAAGATCCCGGCACAAATTCCACCCTCACCAAGGAGCTTTCCAGGTTTGTCCAATGAAAAATATTCTCCCATGTGTTCCCAAGGAGGAAAAAGAAGATAACAAGTATTAAAACACTTGATCTATTTCAGGTACTTTGCGTATATTACTTAATCCTATGAGGTAGGTATTTCTGTTTTACTTATTGATAAAGATCAGGATTTTGAGAGGTTAAGCAGTCTGAACAAGGTCACAAACTACTAAGTGGCGGTGCTGGGATTTGAACTTATGCAGTCTGACTTTAGAATACAACTTTCCAACCTACCACATTCAGTACATTACATTTAGTAGTGTAAATTCACTCCTCTAGTATAATGTTTTGCGTATAGAAGCTTTTTAGTTAAATGTGTGATACTGAATTCTCTTGCGTCCTTACTCTGTTTCTCCAGTATTTGTGACAGGATTCTCTTTGCCTTAATCATAGAGGAACTGAGTAAACGGGCTGGAGCTAGGTAGGTGGAGAGCCAGAAAAAGTCTGTGTCCTGAAGTTTGTGCTCCCTGGAGATACGCAAAGGCTGCCAGCCTGACAGACGCACCACCAGGGATATTGTAGAGATGTCCACCACCCTAGAAAGGATATTGAACTATGTTCACAGAATCTTAGAATGTTAGAGCTGGAAGGAGATTAAGAAATCACCTACTTTACTTGGTTTCAAACACTTAGTTGCGGGCTCCTTTGTTAAAAAAAAAAAATACTATAAGTATATATTTTTAAAAAAACAGTTGAAGAGAGAAGAACCTGTAGTGATACTCTGCTTCCCACACCAACCCCTACACAAACACCTCATAAACCTCTAAAACCGAGGAGCCCAGTTTCAAAAAAAGTGCAAACCCCTCGTTTTACAGATGAGAAAACTTAAGTTCAAGTCTAGTTTGACCAGAGCTGCACAGCCGTTTAGTTATGGAGTCAGTACCTAAACTCTTCTGAGCTCCTGTAATTCTACTGCTTTCTGTGGAGGAGTCTATGCAGCGTTTGTGCAGGGGCTTTGTGGGCAAAGCACTGCACTAGTTATGAGGGGACAGATAGGAACAAGATCCAGTCCCACCCACTCAGAAGCTCACAACACGCACGCACTTAACTATCTCTTTTAGTTTCCCAACTATGATTCTTGAGCCCGAGAAGGACAAGACCTTGACAGTTCTGAAGAGGGCTGGGTGGGCGGGAACAGTGCAGGTCTGTCCGGCTTG
>NW_007729287.1:0-425 GCF_000696425.1 Galeopterus variegatus | reverse complement strand
TTTAGGATTATAACTCGAAATTCCCTGTCATTCATTTCAAGGGCTTCTTGTTGTATAGGATGTAGAGTTTGAGATTTATTGATTTTTGGTGGTGTACTTTCTTGGTTTTTTGCATTTCTGGTATCTCTTTTTTTATGTTTGTTCATTCTGGCAGGGAGTTTCACTCGGGTCTTGGACCTCTGTGGGGTGCCTCCACTCTGGTCAGCTATAACTCTACTACGCTGCTGGTTTCCACTCTGCCGGTCCCACAATGTATGTGTGTTCTGCACCTCGCTATCTGGGCATTTTCTCACTCTGTGTGCACTAGGTGGGGCTGTTCAGCCTTGGAAAGGGGGCCCGCAGGGTGTGTATTTTTTTTTTTCCCCCGAGACTCTGCCTCCTTTTGCCGGACCCCTCCCCACTCTGTGCACTCAGTACAGGGCTGA
>NW_007729286.1:247919-248280 GCF_000696425.1 Galeopterus variegatus | reverse complement strand
CAACAAATAGGAAGCAAAGAACCTCCTTGGCAGTGGTTTTGTGATCATGAGGCAGTGGTGACCCAGAGAAGCTAACTGTCAGATATCAAATATGCAACCAGAAAAAGTAGCTCAATATTATGCTGAAAAGACAATCAATGTCACTGGCAGATAATCTGTATATTTAAATTGCATAAAACCAAATAACCCCATATAGTAAGCCAAAATGTTCAGATACCCAGAAGGTCACTGTTTGGTATGGGTTTGAGAATCCACAGAAATACTCATGGTGCAGATTTCTGCAAGCAAAGCAGGTGCCCTAGTAACATCTCTTTGAAAATATTCCAGGCCTGAATCAGCTGTGTCCTGCTATGGTATAGAA